>NW_008616934.1:0-40753 GCF_000691845.1 Merops nubicus | reverse complement strand
TGATGGGGAGGGGAAGGGGGGGGGGGGGGGGGGGGGGAGGAGGAAAAAGTGCTGTGGTCAGTTTAAGTGGCTGGAGCTGTGTCTGGTCTATTTGTCATTGGACTGAATCACCCTGAGCATATCTGGGCATGTTTTGGGATTGCTTATTTACCCGAGTGAATTCCTATAATTTGATTGTACTTTCTGATAGGGGCAGATTTGTAGATCTTCATCCTATCGGATCCCTTCAAGTGTTTTAGTGATGGATTGCCTTATCTCAGACCCTGCCCAGATGAGAGCCTTGAGAAGGCAGCTGATCAAGAAATCTGCTGGTATCCATTTGTCATTGCTTCACTTTGTGCGTGAGTTTTGTGTGAGGGGGAATTTCCAATACAATTTCCCCATAAAAGCAGATGAGGGAGATATTAAGCTGCAATAATCAAAACCCTGCCCATAAAGCAAAGCAACAAGGAAAGCCAAATTGGCTGGGAGAAAATATGAAGTAGCTGGACTGTGCAAGAGTCAAGTGACAACGAGCAATTTTAACCATACTGCTTCATGTGTAATTTTCTCTAGTCTAGATTTCCTGGCTGGCACTCTGTGGAGATCCACACAGTTCGTTGAGAACTGATCCAGATTTGCTTCCATTACTTTGCAAAGGTCTCTAAGCTAATATATAGTAAGGAAGGAGATGAAAAATGACTGGTGATTTTGAGGTTGTCCTTCCCTAGCTTCAAAGGGATTCTGATTTCTGTAAATTGGTGGAGCTGGAGCAGATCTCCTTCCAAAGCAGAATGGTAGGATGGTGCATCTCTTTGGAAACCACAGCTCTAACATATAATTTAGCCAAGGATGTCATTTGGATGAACACCTCCGCTTCTCCTCATGGAACTGGCAGAAGTTCTTGGGATGATGATAAAACATCTCTCACCCATCTGGTAAATGATGTCAGCCAATGAATCGGCTGCCGTTGAATTCAGCCCATGGAAAGAACAACTGCTTTAGCAAGAGGCTGAAGGATGAATTGTGCAGGAAAGGACAGATGAGATGATGCCTTCTTACACTCTGTGCAGTGACGCTCTGGGCACATGTGCGTATACAGAGGCAGGGGGTGAAGCGTGGACAGATAGGCAGAGAAAGGTGATGCTCCAGTCTTGTTTTGAGCTCACTGGAGGGGAAGGAACTCACCAGTGCTTTGATAGGCAAGTGTGTCTGTTCTCTTTGGGACCACCTGGGGAGCCCAACAGTGCTGGACGGCCAGAGACAAATGGTTTACATAGCACATAGATCTGTTGATGTCCTGTTGTGTGGCTAGCTCTGAGCAGCAGCAAGAAGACAGTATTTGCTCACCAGCATTTATGTTTAGTCTCTGTACACTCCTCCTTTGCTGATTGCAATTTAGTGCCCCATGGGGTGGATGTGTCATCTGTAGGGAAGTGCATAATTTCATGCAAACCCAAATGGCTCCCCAGCCCAAACTCTTCTCATCGCTTTTCTGCTTGCTGTAGCACCGTGGAAATGATAGCTACTTGCAGGCTTACAGGGGTGAAACCAATGCCCAGGGCTGCACGTGACATACGTGTGTATCCTAGCTGTCCTTACCTCCCAAGGCAGCCCCGTCAAGAGCTCATTCTCTGTCACAGCTCCAGATGAGGCCGGAGAAGAGCCAGCTGCATCCTTGGGGGAGTGAAGGCCTGCTGCTTCAGTGGAGAGACCAGACTGAGACGTGTGGAGCTGGGCTTTCAAGTCGACCATGATGGGACTGGGAATTCTCTAGTATGTAAGAGCAAAGGAGCTGCAAACCCAAGAGAACAGAGCCATTGCAGAGATGCCAGCAGAGATCACTGCCTTGTCTTGGTGTAAACCTGAGTGAATGCTAATTGGGCTAGAAAGTAAAGTTGATTTAGAGGGTTGGAGAGTGGGATGGAAAGGGGCCAACTTGTCTTGGGACAGACAATTTTTATGAAGACACCAGCTTCTTACTGAAGTGCTCTCCAATCGTTTAAGGACTGGGTGTCCTGCAGAGCTTGGTGCAGCAGCAGGGTGGGAGGGTGCTGGCTAGGAGGGCCCTTGGGCATAGGAAATGCCCATTTTGCCTTAGGGACAGGGCTGTTTACAAGCTGTCGGAGTTGGTGGATTGTTTCTTTAGGTCATATCGTGCCAAGTATTGTTTAGTTTAATAGCCCTGTTAATAGGATTATATTTGCCTGGACTATTACGTGAAGGAAAATGATTCCTACTTTGAAAGGAAAAGACACTTCAGTAGCAATGTTGAAAGACACACATCTGTTGTCAAATACTGCTACTAAGCTCAGATGTCTCTGGGCCAGTGCCAAGGTGTCTTCTTAGGCTTTACCACTTGAACCAGGGAGGAGCACATACGCACACACAGACGTGCCTAGCAAGCCTGTTGGTAGCTTTGCGTGCAGAGCCATTTGTAGGGGTGTTGCAGGTCTATGCTCTCCATGGAGGTGTCCTTGAGCAGAGGATATCAAACGGGCATAATGGGGCTACATTCAGCAGGTACCACAGCTGGTGTCCATCCAAATGGCACTGGTAGCCCAGGCAAAGCTACACCACTGGTGAGCTTTGTGATCAGAGGCTAGAACATGGTCTCCCTCAGAGCTCCTCCAGGGTATGAATTTGCTAGTCCTTCTGGGAAGGTCCAAGGAGCAAGGATGGGACCTTGGTGCAGAGCGCAGCTCTCTAGTTTGAAGGCTGACAGTCTTGTGTTCTTTACCCATCTCTGCCAAAAACCTCTCTGCTCCTTTAAACACTTGGCTCCATCTTTCTTCTGTTTTACTCCTACCACCACCCAAGCAGGGTCAGGCAGCTGTTGGCAAGTGTGAATTCTGACAACTTGATATATGGGGTAGAAATTGCAGTCAGCAAAATAAGAGCCTGGGAGAAGTGGTTTTCAATTGTGGAGCTCTAAAAACTTTTTCCCAGTAGGACAGTAGACTCCTGAGCAGCTTAGCTGCTCAGCCATGAAGTCTGGCTTTCTGGGCTATCTGTAACAGTTCAGAAATCAAATATGGCTAATTCCCCAGCAAGCAGCTAAGATAATGCATCCTGGGACTTAGTAATTGATTTATGCCTAACCTTTGGAGCCAGGGCATGTGCGGAAGTCATTACCAGGTTTTCAGTAGAAATGAGCCACTGAGAAACGTGGCTTCTCAGCAGGAGGTTGACCTGTTATTGTGTCTGTCCAGGCAGCCGAGAAATCCAGCTAGGAAGTGCAAAACAACAAAAAAATACCACTGTATGTTGCACTATCCAGCTTATTCTATAGAAGGGGACTAACAGGCAGCACTCTGAAGCCTGGCAAGCAGCTGGTGATTCTAGGTGGGTGAGAGTCTGATAGTTCCCAAAAAGCATAGGGCATGCAAAGAAAGAATTAAAAATAGGTATCCATGCCCTTTTTTTCTAAGGACTTTTCCTTCTGGAAGATGGAGAAGGGCAACAGGCAGAGAGGCTTTTAAACCCAAGCCCATTCACCCTTCACAATTACCTTCAACCATCTCAGATTAAATCATCATTGGGGCAAGTATTCAAACACAGCAGTGGTGGGAGACCATGTGCCTGGGTGTGGGCACCCAGAACTGGCTTCCACTTTTGAAAATACTGTAACTGGACTGTGAGCATAATCAGAATTATCTGTGCCATGCGTAAATCCTCTATATCTAGGCTAACATGTATATGGGTTTAATCTCTTCCCTACTGTCCTCTACCCAACATCTGAGTTTCCCCAGCCCAGAAGTCTCTGCTGCTCCTTCTGTCACTTTCAGTTGCCCTGCCTGAACCGGTGATCATGAGTGCTAGGTGACTCATGTTCCTCATGCCTTCCAAGGAGTGCTTCTGGCCTTGCTGGCCCTTCACCTGCTGAACTTTGTGTGGGAGAATGTCACATTTGTGATTTTTCTCCTGGTATCACCTTGGTTCCCTGGACTGAGAATGGGATTGCTGTGATAAAGCAAGCAAAATGTCATGAACGAAGAACCCTGCCTCTGTCACAGATACTGTGGTTAGGCACTTCATTTCACCATGTCATCTAAGAAGGTTGTCTCCTAGACCCTTTCTACAGACAAGAGAGATCAGTATGTCTAGAGGATGACGAGAATCTGAAATGGATTGACTTGGCCTTTGGAGTGGCCAATGTGGACTCTGCACACCTTGGCCAGCTAGAGTGACTCCAAACTCATATGACCTGGGGACACATCATCCTTTGACTTCCCCACTGGTTGCCAGCTGCCATGCTTTGTGTCTTATGGCTTTATGTGGCAAAGGCTGTTGTGATTCAAGGTGTAGAGGTGATGGTGTCCTCACAAGACCTCCTGTGAGAAAAATTAAATTGGGAAACACAAGTCCTGGATATAGCAGATGTTGTGAGCGGGGGTCTGAGGTATGGGCTCAGTGACCTAGCCACCCTGTCCCAGGATGAGCAGAGGCATAAGCTGGGACATAGAATGTGACAGGCAGGAAGGGCTGTTGAGGTCTCCAAGGCCAGGGCCAGTAGGAGATGGATTGCTTGTCAGCCATTTCTGAATGTGGAAGTGCTGGGTGGGGGCAATGCCAGGGGGCTGGGGAGTGCACGGTCTGGCTCCATCTCTCTGCCCTGATACATGCAACTGAAGGAGCCATGAGGGACAACTCTGAACTGTCTCCTGTCACACCGTGCCTCTGAACTGTGGGAGTCTTGCTCTTGGTTTGGGATGCTGAATGAACACATGGGACTCTGCTTTTCTCTGTGTGATGTCTCAGAGCAGGATGGGGCCTTGGGTTATTTATGGGCATTGCTAATTTGGTCATCTGCACTGAATTTGCCTTTAAAATTACCAGCTGAAATGCTGGGGTCTGAACCCCAAGCCCTGAATTACAGTTGACATATGGGTGATTCCCACAGCCCTTCATAAAGAGGGGGTGAGTTTGCCTTATAGCTTCCCCCCAGGGTGCGGCCGGCCCTGCAGGGAGAGCCATAAGGGAAATGAGCCCCAGGGGTCCCGCATTGAGTTGACAAAGGTCAGGGGTCTGCTTGGGGATAAAAGCTGGGACCACTGGCAGGGAGTCAGGAGTGTCTGTCTGTGGAGTGCACTCCACAGAGCTTCCTGGTTCAGGGCAGACCTCCTGACTCTCCATGGAGCTGGGCCCTGGTCTGTTTAGACCTTTGTGAATGCGGGCTGATCAGGTGAGAGTCACTATGTGGTCACCTTTCTCTCATGTGTTCAGCTTGCTGGTCTGGCTGGTTCCCATGCCAACTGTGGATAACCTCGGGTCTCTGTTTGTACCACCTGTTGTGGGCCGAGATACGTCCTTTGTGGGATCGTTGGGGGTGGCGTCGATCATGTACCAGCTGATTGATCTGTTTGTACCCCCAGCGATCATTCATGGAATGTCCTTCTTGTCTACAATACAGTCTGTGTATTGGTTCATCTTCCTGCTGGTGGTGGTATCATTTTAGTTGGGTCTGGTCATTGGCAAAACACCAGCTAACCTCTGGGAAACCCAAAGGACAGGCCTGAGTGGTGGGGTCACTGTAAGTTTTATGCCTTAGCCAAGAAGAGAGGCAGAACATCTTGGCCGTGCTCTAAACAGAGGCAGATGGGACAAGCATTTCCATTGCTTATGGATCAAATTATTCAGGGTCGAATGATTGCCAGAGAAGGTCATTATCGTTTCGTTATGGCACAGAAGGCAGAAAAAACACTTCATTATATTAGACCAAAGAACTGCAGACAGTCCTAAAGCAAAGACTCTGACTGAGAATGGTGGAAAGAGAATTTTCTTCCCACAAGTGGGGGGAATGTATAGCACCAAACCCCATTATTTTGTCAGAAATTCTGCCGTGGCTGCTTGTGTGCTTTACAGAGGAAGAAACTAATTTCTGTGTCCACTTACCTGATTTAACAGAAGTTTCTGAGGCAAGGAAAAGGGGGGCTTTTGACACCATAGAAAGGGTTGCAACATAGAAAGATGTAAACACTTCCCTGTGACCTCTCAATCTCCACTGTGCCTGTCTAAGGTCCTTGGTAATCCCGATGCAGCACTTTTCTGCTGCTTGAGCACTTGAATCATGCCTGTAGTGCATCATAGGCTTTCACCTGAGACCCTGGCCCTCTCGCTAGGGTACCCTCCTTCTTGCTTATTTTACCTTTACTCAAGGAGCGATACGGCAAAGGTCCTCCATTGTGAAATTTCCATTGGGGGTGAATGAGGCCACTGGAGACCAAGCAGACTTATCAACCAGCTTGTTTTTCTGCAACGCTATCAAGGCTTGGTCTAAGACATCTTGTTGGCAAAGGCCGAACAAGATTGGCCAGGTTCTTGAGTGCCTCCACCAGTTCCCTGTGCTTTGCATCTGCCAGAGGTATAGGCCATCATTAATGGGACTGTGCATGGTGGTTGGGGAAACTGCTGGGACTTGCAACCTTGCTTTGCCTAGCACCCGGGCATCTTGAGCAGGAGAGATGCCCAAGTGCTACATTATATAACACAAGTTTATATATATGAAAATTATAGCTGCAGGGAAGCCAGCACAAATCTCCTGTCCCGAGCAAGTGCAGATGTGTTGTGTGCACTTGGTTTTCTGGCTTGCCCTGAGCGCTCTCCTCACTGATGCACTTACCCATGCTAGCCAGATAAAAGCCCACAGGCTTCTGTGCGTGATAGTGACAACTGTATCTTTGATTGCTGTGTGGACATAATGCAGATCACAACACACGACCTGCGTCAGAGCCTGACATTTCTTCCTGTAAACTACACGGCAGATGTTTATAAATGTATTTGTAATCTTTAGCTGGTAAGATCAGCTAAGAAACATTTTACAAACAGGAGGGAATATCTAGTTCTTAAGTGAATTTGTTTGCAATGTGCAATTCATGCAGGTGTATCTCTGAATGGTCTCCTAGGCTGAGGAGCCTAAGATACAGCAGCTTTCAGGCTAGTCTGAAGAAGTTCATCCTGTTAATTGACATGGCATTCCAGAAAACACTCTTCTTGTGGTTTGCGATGAGAAGGATTTTTCTCAGCTTTAATATCTGCAGGGGGTAGCTACAAAAGCAGCTGGTCTGTCATTAAAGGAGGATGGAGGAGTCCTGTCTGACTGAGCTTTCTCCTCCATTAACTCTCTGCTGAGATATACAACTGAGCTGACCGAATGGTGCCAAAGTGGGCTTTTTTGGTGTGTCCTCCTCTTCTCTCTTTGTGAAATCTTATCAACTCTTGGCTTACAATGAGGAAGCCAGAACAGTAAAAGGAGAGTCTGCTTTATGAAATGTCTAGACTTAATGAAAGCAGAAAGCACCAGGCCTCTCATGGGAAACTCCCTTTCAGAAATATCTAGGAGAAGGGTGGTTAGAATTAAATTTTATAGGGATATTTAAATTCTCTTGTTGTTCTCTTGTTCTACACCAGAGATAACGCTGTGTGAGGCTTAGTAACACACTTGGGCTATTATCGTGATCAACAGTTCTAACAGTTCTTATTGTGCTGTCGAAAGTCAAGAAAGCCAAAAGCTGTACTAGAAATTCAAAATGGAAATTAAGCCTGATGCAAGTTTCCTCTGAATATCACCAATATTCAGACTGCCCAGGGCATCTAACTCTGAAGTAAACTTCAGTTTATTTTTGTAAAAAGGTCCCTTAGGTCTGTTCTGAGTCTCTTCCCTGGGTTGTTGCTGATAAGGGCAGATGATCATCTTGGGACTATTGATTTGCTGCATACCTCTGGGGGTGGGTCCAGGTTACATAGGCACTGTGGCTGGCAGAGAGGAAGAGGTCAAAGATGTATTATGTACCAACTGACCCCCTGGGCTTGTTACAGCCTGTCTGCTGTGTGACTGTCCCTGCTTTGCTGTGCTCTGCTGACCTGTTTGTGAAGTGTCATGCACAAGGTGAAACAACTGTACCTGTAGCACCTGTAGAACTACCTCCCCAGGTCCTTCAAGGAAGGGAGGTTATGTGTGGTGCACAAGGAATGGAGGCAGCTAGGGCATGATGGGTGGGGGACATGAAATGAAGGAGCAGAGCAGCTGCAGGGCTAATCACCCTTTGCATGTAAGCAAGTTTTCATCTCTGTGTGTTTGGATGTCATTTGCCTTCTTCTGGAAGTGGCTTGCCAAGCAACTGTTGTGGGACCTCAAGTGCCTAAATATAACTTAGTCATTGCTGAGGCAACTTCTGCACTGTGAGTCCTTCTGGGAGACAAAGTGTACAATGTGGATGTGCTCCTGGCAGGCATGTGTTGGTTCTACCTTGCCCAGCCCTCCCCAGCTCTTCCAAAAGGGTGCATCAGTTCCTCATCAGGAGGATGGATGAGTCAGTCACATGAGCTGTTCTGTGTCTTCAGCCTTGGTGCATACTCAGGACACAGGTGTCACAGGACCAGGCTGGCTGTTTGGAGCTGAGAAGGAAAATGTGAGGGAGAAGCACCAGCTAGTTGAAGAGAAACTGAGAACCTGATGCTGGGAAAGGGCAGAGTGGATAGTCGGTGGCAGTGATAGGCCAAGAGGGGAAGCTGAACAAGTGGACCAAAACTAAGGACCAGCCCAGCCATTACCACCAAGCCTAAACATCCTCTCACCCATCCTAAATGCTCCCTCAACTCCTAGTTGAACCTGACAATTTACATTTGCTACAGCAAGAGAGAGGTAGGTCCTCCTGGCAACACTGACTGTTGGGAAGGTACTTCTGTTAGTGGATCTGCCCTGAGGCACACCAAGTACTGCTGCTGCATCAGTGCAATATCTTAGTGTCCTTCACTCTCACGATCTCACAGGACCTCACTTAAGGCTTCATTTGATGAGGACTTTCAGGGATATGCTGACACACAGCACCTCTGCTCAACAGTACTGTGTCTGGCTCCTATACAGAAAACAGCTGCTGGGCCTGGGGCTCTCACTCCCACTCCTGGCTGTGGTGGTGCTCTTAATTTTTAAGAAGGCATCTAGTGGCTGTTCTGGTGTCCCTTTGATTCCTCTTGTCTGCAAGGAGAGAAATTCCCTGAAATACTATATCTCAGGGCCTGGAGGTCTCCTGGCATGTTGAGTCTTGGACAATGGGCCAACCTTTGTGCTTCAGTTCCTTCCAGCCCCATCACTGACTTACACCAGCCTGACCTGGCCTTCTGCAGCCATCCCCCACCTTCGGCACAGCCCAAGAGGAGCCACAGTCCCAGGGAACTTGGCGCTTAGTCCAGAGCCTCCCCAGACAGCCTTAAATGCCCTATCCTCAAAAAGCAGTGGTTCACATCTACTGTCCCACCTTGAAGCACGTCAGGATCTCCAGCCAGGTTGACAGGTTGCTAATGCCATTAGCCTTTCTCTACCTCAGACGGTCCAGACTGGGACTAGGGAGATCTGGTGATGACCTTGTTCAGACATGCTGCTCGCCAAGTTAGGCAGATGAAAGCGTGGAATGTTGGTTGCATCCTAATATGTGTGGGTTCCTTCTCTCTGGAGTGGGTCACTCTGAGCTCAGACCTAGTGCATGCTTGTGGCAGGAACCTGAGTCTGAAGAACAGGCCTAGCCTCATGAGTCTGGCAGATGAACAAATTGCATGGGAGAGACTCAAGAGCAAAGACACCTTTGCTGAACTGAGGGAGCAGGGGAGTGTGAGCCAGCCTGGAGACAGTGCTAGATCTGCTCCTGACCAGAAAGGAGGGAGAAGTTGAGAAAATGAATACAATGTCTGCAAGGACTTCAGGAATTGTTCCCTTGTTAATAGAACTGCAATTTGTGGAAATATGATGGAGGGTGAAGGTCTGCAAATACTTAGAGGAATAATGAGCATTGTAAGCAACAAGCACCACAGGGGAGTATGAGAAATAGATTGTACCAGACAGGCCATTTCTGCATAATTACACAATTAGTGGACTGGGGAAGACAGTGGATAACCCTTCGCAGTGTGCTCTGGTGTGGCATAGACCTTGTTGGAGTCTGGAGCGCCAATTAGCTGGAATAGCTTGCAGGATGTGGGAAGGGTTGATGGAGGGAAGAGCAGCCACGCCGAGCACTCATCTGGCAAGGGCGAAATGGGAGATGATGCCCGGGCAAATAGTCGCTCCCCCTACTACATAATGTGCTGGTGATAACGTGGGGGGACTAGTGTGGAAAACCCCTGCACTGGGTTCTCAAAAGGCATACAGCAGATAAGAGGAGAGAGCATGCAATAAAAGGCGAGATGGAAGCTTTTGACAGTGAGCAGCAAAGGATAATCTTACTTATGATCTGCGACAAACACAGCTAATACCTTTGGGCAAGAACAATTATAGACAGAATTATGTAATGAGAAGGAGATGTTTGGAAAGCAGTGTTTCTGAGAGAGCCCTGGCTGCAGGAGCAGATAACAAGTTGACAACAGGCTGTTATACGAAGTGGTGCTGAGCTCTCTGCTCCCAGGCATCCGTGGGGAGACACAGCAGTATGTGAAATCTCCTTGGACTGGCTGTGGCCTCAAGTGCGTATTAGTGAATGAGGCAGAGGTGAATTGGCAGTGACCCAAGAAGAGGATGGACTGGCTGGTGAAGGGCAGGAAGCCTTCCTTTGACCTAGAGGACACAAATATATGGAGTGACTGTGAGAAGAGGGAGTGAACCTAAGTCTGGACACGGCTCCTCTTGTGCTTTGTGCCCTCACACCTGCACAAGACACAGCCTCCTGGGAAGGACGAAAATAATAACGTGGATTTGCTGCTGCTTCTTCCCTGCTGCAAAGTTGCAAGCCCTCCCCCCAAGCTCTTCTGTCTCTGGATTAGAGAAGTTGTGCAATAAAATGCTCTCCACATAGCCCTGATCCTAAGGCAGCCTAGAGCAAGGCACAGATTAGCTCCCCCATATCCCTGTGAGACAGAAGGCTGCCTAGAATCCATTCAGGCTGATCCTACCTGACTGAATAGTTGGTGCTGTCAATTCAGGCCTTTTCATACTGAGTTGTTTCTGGGAATCACTAGGGACCCTCCTCTGCTTTCTTCCCCACGCATCTTGGAGGAATCCCCTCTGCAACTTGCCTTCTCTGCTGAGCATCACCTGGCTTTTCTGGTCCCCGTCTAGGGAGAGTGTAACTATTCTCGGGGCTGCCTGAGCTCTCCCTTTCTTTTCTCCCATGGGCAGAGACAACAGCAGGTGATTCAACTGCCCATCTCTCTCCTTGGAGCAGAAGGAGCAGAGCTGTCAGCTGTGCTCCTGCTCCATTGCTGTCCCCTGTTCATCCCAAGCATGTAATGGTGCAGATTGCCATGGTGTCCATGCCAGCAGACCCTGCCCGGGGGGAACAGGTTCCTTGGTGTTGGACAGGCATTGGAGGTGATGTGACAATCCCAGAACACGCCTGTGAACACCTCCCTGAATGGACTCTTTGATATTCTCCTGTACTGGGCCTGCCTAGGATTTCGTCAGTTCTCTTCATAGCAGCTCATCTGGTGCTGCATTTCAGAGGTTTGACTAAACCAACACTGATAGCATGCTAATGTTCTAACTTCCACTGAACACTGTTAGCATAGCATCCAAGCCACCTGTTTCTCACTCTGCCCCTCCAGTGAGTACTTTGAAGGCTGTGCAATAGGTTGTGAGGGGACATAGCTGGGCAGATGGCCCGAAGAAAGAGACATTCCACACCATGTAAGATCTTGCTCAGCAATAAAAGGGTCAGCAATCTTTTGCTTGGGAACTGGCTGAGCACCGGGCTACCCATGGGAGGTGGTGAGTGAGGTGGTGAGTGATTGCCTTTGCATCACTTCTCCATTTTGTTTTCTTCTCTTCTCTCTTCTACTCATCCTCCACTTATAAAGCAATTATTATTTTTTTTAAATTTTTTTATCCTGATCCCCAAGTTTTCTTGCTTTTATTCCCCCCCCCTCCATCTCACTGGGATTAGAAGGGACTGAGCATTTTTACCTGCCCACTGGGGTTAACCCACAGCATCTCTTCCATTGAATCAAATGCAGTAGATCAAATTACTCTGTTGCTTCAGGTGCATTTTAACCAAGCAAATATGACACAGAGCAGCACTTGCCCTGCAAAATGTACTCATCCATCTGATCATGCTCTTTACCCATAATATTGCAGTCAGTGATGGTGTTATCTGCTTTTCTTGGTCTTTTAAGGTTCCAGAGGAGATTTCTGGGGAAGAACCCTCTGAATTAGATAGAGATGCAATGTGTAATTGCTTTTTTAAATGATTCTGTAAGGTGCTTCAGTCAATATCTTTGCAGAGCCTTTCCAAGTAGTCAGGTCTGGTGGATGTCTCTGGCAGGACCTTGCACCTGCACTCTCCAGTGCTTGCAGAGAACCAAAGGTAAGCTGGACCCATGGTATGATGAGCCTGGGAATCATTTTGCTTCATGAAGCCTTGTAAGTTCTTAAACATCTGAGATGTCCTACATTAAGCTGCTTGTTAAAGATCAGACCTCTGGAATTTACAAAAGCAGCAAATTATTATTGCTCTAGGTGGTCTCAATTTTTCGTCTCCAACTTTTTTTCTGTTCAAGGTCTCTTTGGAATGAACTAACATAAAATGTGTCTTTTCTGTCCTTAACCACATGACTGTAACTTTGGATGCATTTTATCTTTGCAGAACATCTCCTGGGCTTGGGCAGCAGCCTTTAGGCTGGAGGTCTGAGGATATAATGGATATATGGGTGCTGCAACAGGGAGGTGTAGTGATGGATCAGGGGATGCCCAAGTTAGGGTGATCGCATGTAAACAGTACCTCCTATGGACTTCTCTAGGTTGTGCAGGTGTCTGGCACAATGCTCAGCAGAAGATCACTCTTATATCCACTCAAATAAGCAACTGAGATATTAGAGTGCCTCTGATTACAGTGTCCACACATCCATGGGCTCTGCCTCTGCTTCCACTCTTCCAGCACAAGGCTGGCCCTGCAAGCAGGAGAAGGGCCGAGGGGGAGAGGCTTCATGCTATCACTTCAATATAAACATTCCTAAAAGCAACTTTCTGATTTCTTGTAGGAGGCTATAACCTGCTGGGGCCTTCAGCACATCAGCGGAGTTACATTTAGAGAAAAAAAAAGACTGTAAGAATTCATGGAATTTTCCACAGAACTTCCTGGCCTTTTCTGGCCAGGCATGGTTGAAAGTCTTAGGACAGAGATGTGAATGGAGAATGTCCTGTTCATTGGCTTCATGTGAAAATGACTGTTGGTTGCAGGGGCAGGAGGAGGGAATGGAAATAAAGAGGAAGTTTTGAAGGAAACGGCAGATGTCTCTAGATGGAATGAATAGTGTCCAGGAGTATTTCAGAGACTCTGAGAGCTGGGTTGGCTGGCTCAGCAAGGAGCTGACTTCTGCTCTTAAGGTGTCAGAGCTGGCTCGTGGGTGCAGACACAATAACTTAACTGGAGCTGTCCCAGGCTGGTTAGTGAGTTTGGGCTTGTTCACAGCAGGGTTGTTCTGAGCAACCTTGTAGGCTCAATATGTGAGAAGAAAGGGGTAAGTCTGTGATTTAAAGCCCAATGAAGTCCAGTTGACTGAGGCCTGGTCACACACCAGCCCATGGTACTGCTGCTTCCAAAGCAAGGATGAAGCCTGTGTCCATGCTCAGCACTGACTGTCACAGCTGTGGGGATCCAGGAGCACCCACAGCCACAAGGAACAGGACCTTGTGAAAGCACAGTGACTGACCTGCCTGCTGTGTGAGGGCATCTAAACACCAAAGGGTACTTGTGTGAGGCATCCCACAGAGGCATTTCGTAGGACCCATCTTCTCCAACAGTGGAGCCTTGTCTAGCCCTGCTTCAGACCCACATGGAGCAGTTGCAAACAGGGGCTGGGAGTTGTCTAAGCTGACAGTGGTGCTGCTGTCATCAGCATCCAAGAGATAGGCTTGCCAAATGTGTCAGGAGTGAGGTGAAGCCATCTTCAGGAGTCAAATCCATGCTGGCTTCCTTGTCTTCCTGCCTGCTTTCAGAAGGAAATTCAGCTGGTTTTCAATAAGAGTTGCTAACATATGCTCACTTTTGTGAGCAAAACTGTATGTGGTTATAAGACAAAACTGCTACATGATAAATCATGTCAAGGTGAGGATTTCATTCCTTAGGGATGAAAAAGAAAAGAAGAGGTAATGTGAAATATCCCCCTTGGACTGCCTGGGTCAGGTCTCTATCAATCATCCACAAGACCCGTCCCGCTTCAGAGCTGTATTTGAACATGCAGTGGGGGGTAAAGCTGGACTTTACTGTAGATGTAAACCATGAGCATGGCAAAGTGACATTTGTGCAACAGAGGGACATCAGGTGATGGTCAGATGGAACTTACCTAGGTCCTTATTGGACAAAACAAAAGATGTGGCAGCAAGGGGTGCAAAAAGAGGGATGGTATTTCAGTTTTAAAATACCTTTCCTAGCTTGTCAGTTCCAGCAGACAAGCCTATAGCACTATGTTTGTTGAGCTGATGATCCAGCAAGCGCCAACATCTTTTCTTCTGGCCCAAGATGCTTGTCGTGAGGAGATAACCCCCAGGATCTGTTTTTTTTACCCTCGTCCTGGAGATGCTGTGTGAATTGCAGTAAGAGGAAGGCTGTGCTGCTTTTCAATAGTTTTGTGCCAGAGAACCTGCTGGTAGGACTCCTCGTGCCTCCAGCTCAATGTGGGTCGTGAGCCTGAGCTTAGCTGCTTTCATAATGCCATAGACATTCTGTCAAGCCTGCAGTGATTTGTAGAAACAGGTTTGTGGAGAAATGGTGACCATTGCCTTGGTCAGCCAAAGGCATGCTGACAGGTACAGCTCTACTGTGTCTTTTTTTATTCTACCTCTTTAGAAATAAGATATAAGTGTTTCGGGATACACCCAGTTTTGGGTCGACTCTACTGTTAAAACAGGAGCTGACAGTTCTAGGATGGACCATATAAGGTGACATAGAGGTTCCCCAGATGCTAATGGCCATCTCATGATGATGTCAGTGAGGGCAGAGTTAAGCCAATAGCAAGAGTGTTTGAAAACACCACAGTTTAAAATGGGTCATTGTGCTCTCAAGACTGCTGCTGCAAATACAGCCTCAGAAGTTTGTGGAGTTTGTTCGCTTGCCTTTGCTTCTGAAATTTGGAGACTGGAGTAGCTGGAGTGGGCTTGCTGTCTGGTTTCAGCAACTATCAAGTATCACTGATGGGTCAGTGCTTTCTTTTTTAATCTCCATCAGGATGGGGGGTGTTGTATTAATAATTCTTTTTCAGACGCAGACCTTGCTGTTGCAAGCTACGCGGTTTTCCCCTGGAGAGCACACTGCTGTTCTGCATGGGAGTGGTGCCTTATATCCTCCCAGAAAAGAAGCCAGAATGCAATGCAGCAGTGTGCCTCTTCACTTCAGGCTTCATTCTCCACTGAGCCGATCTGGGATTTTTGTTGGAAGAATTAATTTCACAGCCGCCAACTGCAATGGATACTGTGTGTGGGAAGAGGTAGGGGGGTTCTCTTTCACCTGATCTTGAGCCTGACCTCCTGGGGATTATTAAGGATCCCAGCTTGTTAGGTTGGCATATAGGCAGATTCTAAGGAAGGTAAGGTAAACTCACCCTGCTGCTCGCAGTATAGCAATGTGTTGTAAAGCCACTGTGTGGGATTTCATGCAAGAATTAGCTGTGCTTAAGGTATGGCTCTGTCTCTTATATAATTACATGCCTCCTCTTTTTTTAAGCTTAAAGCTGTACAGGACTTGTAAAGACTAGAAAAAACACAGGCTAATACTCTTTTAAGTTATAACTCTCCGTGAGACTGTTTAAAACAATAAGCTTCAAAAGCTGTTTTAGAATGAAGTATGACTGACTTGTGAGAGCACAGCCACTAAAATGCATGCTGGCCACCAGATGAGGTACTTGGGACACCAACCTGGAATAACTTTCCTATTGGTAGTTTTTATTATATCTGTGTAGCCACACGAGGACTGAAGTTGCATGCTGGATTTAGCTCCTGTGTTTGAGTGTTGGTATTGTTCAGGAGAGCATATTCCATATGTCTGTGATGCTAAAGCTGTGTCTAGAGGGGCAGATCCCTGCCCTGGGACAGGGGCCAGCCAGTTGGATAAGATATCAAGATGTACCACATGTTAACCTGCCAAGACAAAAAGTAATCTGCATATAATATTCTTTGTCTGTCACAGGTGAGACTGTGGTTGCTGCCAAGGTACAAAAATACCTGTGTCGGGTGTTGTTGGTGCTGTTTCTTCCCATCACATGACTCAGGCTGTTTAGGACAGTGGGGCCAAGCCAGACCTTGCCACTTTTGTTTCTTAGATGTTGCAATTTTCATTCTCTGATGCTGAAGCTGTGCATAGCTTCACCTTCGGAGCATCATTCAGCAGTGAGAAATCTTTGATTATTCATTAATTGGAAAAAAAGATATGGCATCATCTTTGCTGCACTTGTAAACCTCTGCTAAACACAAGCACTTTGGAAAGATGATGCCAAGAAAACACAGACTTTGTGTCTTTATCAGGAATAAGGCACTGATTTGCTGGAGTGGAGGAAGAGCTATAGTTTATCTTCAGAAAGGATAGAAGGAAGCAAAAAAAATGCAGCCTTCATATGAGGGTACCCATGGTAAAAGATATTTCAAGGTGAAGACAAACTTGCAAAAGGAAAGAAAAGAAGGAGGGAAATGTGTTTTTTTTTTTTTTTTTTTTTTTTTTTTATGGAATACATCCATTTGGGAGACACCTGCTGGCAAGAGAGCTTTCACTAGCAATAAAACATCAAAGTCTCTCAAAACTCTGTAGAGATAACACCAAGTTATCACACAAAAGCAAGGGAACTCTGTTTGGGCCTCATTATGTCTGGTAAGTACTGGCTTATTGATTTCGGTGAATTTATCACTGGTGGTTGACATAGGGGCAGTGACCATGATGGGTTTTCTTTCATATGAGGTAGGAGATGAGAGTCCTAATCACAGATATATACGCCACTCCTGAGAATTCAAAGGAACCGATTTCCCAAGGCTGAGGAAAACTCAATGAAGTTGATTGAGTGTTAAAACATTCACAGGAAAATGCGAGTAAGAACTGGGAACTCCTTGAGCAAAGACCAAGAATGTTGAGATTTCAGAGTCAAGAGGACAAGGTTTAACTAATAGCCATCCTAGCTTGGTAGCAATCAAAGCAACAACTGGAAGCAATAATAAGATTAACAAATTTAGAAAAGAGAAAAATAGGTAGCAATCCATCTGCATCTGGAGTTAGGATGTGTATAAAACAAACTAAAGACATCTGGAGG
This sequence comes from Merops nubicus, assembly GCF_000691845.1. Taxonomy (NCBI): domain Eukaryota; kingdom Metazoa; phylum Chordata; class Aves; order Coraciiformes; family Meropidae; genus Merops; species Merops nubicus. The sequence continues at coordinate 23,563 of NW_008616934.1, read as the reverse complement.
GAAATCACCTATCAAATGCAGCTCAAGTACAGAATTAAGGGACTCTAGAAACATTAGTAAAGAGGAATATAGTTATGAGCCAAATAGTGAAATAACCGTATGGAAATCGTCATTCATAATGACTTGGAAGACAATGAGTGGTCAGTAACCACTATTATCCTGCTTTTGGAAAAGAAACACTCTTTTGGGCTACTACTGGCCAAGAAATCATGGAGGATGGTAAAATATACTATATAATATATATTAGGCTCAAAGTCCAAATCAGCAGGCATGGTAGCTTTTATCTAATAGTTAAAGCAAGTTTACTTAGGTTCTCTCTGGTGTATAACTCTCAGCTTTTAATAAGGCTGTATACAAGGTAATTCAGTGTGGTGATGTCCTCTGCTCAAACTGGAACACAAGTGCTGTAAGTTCTCTACTGTACCTCACAAACAGGAGAAGTGATTGACTAGCACATACCAAAAACCTTGTTGCTGGCAGATAGTCACTGCTCCGTGAAGTGTTTCTGGTGAGATCATTGTCACCAGCAACCTGGAGGTGAACATGCTTGTAAAATTAGCAAGATGACACAGAGACTGATGGAGTTTCAAGCATCGGTGGGAAGAAAGAAGCTAGAGAGGGTAATCTGAGTGGCTTGGTACACAGGCTCTTTTAAAACAATATGAAGCTTCAACACAGAGAGTGGTGCTGTGAAGGAGCAAGAAATTCCTCCTAGTTAAAGAGCAGGAAACTGGCAGAGCGGGGGATTTGGTAGGAGCTGCAGTAGAAATGCAACAGAGCAGGTTTTCTGTGTGAAGACCGGTGCCTGAATATGACTCTTGGGGGTTAAAAGGCTGGGAATGGGTGGCAGTAGGGATTTTGCCTCTGTATTTGCCTTTATACACAAGAAGCAATGGAATAGTGCCTGGGTTTTGTGTTCTTAGCTTAAATAGGATATTGCAAAATGGGATAGCCACAGATATGATCCCTGAGTTGGAGAAAATGCCATACAGCAAGCAATGGAAAAAAGCTTAATTTGTTTAGCTTATCAAAAAAAAAAAAAAAAAATTGAGGGATAACTTGATTACAGTGTGTAAGTACTTCCATGGGAGAAAATAACCAGTTGCTGAAGGGCTTTTTAATCTAGAGGAGAAAACAAGAGTAAGAAACAATGGCTGGACAATGAAGCCAGATATTCCACTTCAGAGCAGGCAGACATTTTTAACAATGAGGGTGATTAACCACTGGGAGAAGATCCCAAGGGGGCTGATAGCTCGTTCATTTCTTGATGTCCATACACCAAGTGGGAGTGCTTCTCTGGAGGACGTGCTTTACTCATGGGTGTGGAATTGGATTTCATTCATGGATACTGGATCGTATGTGCTACCCAGTACCTTATGGCTTATGGCCCTTTTGGGCCTTTGAAGCCCTTAGCTGCATCTGGGAATGATTTGGCAGTACTCTTTCCAGCTGGTGATCCTGATGGTCTTCTGAGGCAATGTCAGCATGGCCTGCCCTACAGAAGGGGATCGAGCTGAGTCACTCATCACATGTTGGACCTTTGGAAAAGGGCCTTGTTCACACCCAGGCAGATGACACATGGACTTAATCGATCACCTAGAGCTCACAGAGATGGAAGACAGGTACAAGAAGTGCAGGTAAGGTCTCTCCAGCTATTCCTAGCTTTTGGAAAGACCTCCCAGGACATCAAAGAGCTAGGTGCAAGGGCAGGTGAAGTCACTCTGATTTATAGTGGGAACAACAATACGAGGAGAAAGGCCAACTTAATCCCTATTCAGGGTCAAAGCAGAATGAGGATCATTTGCAAGCCTCTACCCTTTTCTTTAGACTCCACTACCTCTCACATGTCACTGAGTTCTGAACCTTACCATTTCCCCAAAACACGTCTGTGATACTCCAGAAGCTGTTCAGAACTTGTTTGCAGCCAGAGACAGAATCACCGAGTGGAAAACCACCTCTAGACTTGATGTGTCCAAGACACTCTCAGGAGAGCTACTCCCATCCTGTAGCACTGCTCACCTTGCCTTCCCACTGTAACCCGGTGCATCTTTCCAGACAACTGGGAGCAGTGAGCAAACGGTTAAAGTTTTGCTTCTCCACCCAGTGGTGGGTGTTGTCTGTGTCAGAAACAATATAAGAACAGTCGGAAGTTGCAGCTGGAAAGTAACATTTGGAGTAGCAGTTCTGGGGCATATAGATCTGGTGTGGACTGTCTTCCTGAGACTGTAAACACTTGTGCAGAATGTCCGAGACCAAGAAAAAAGGGAAAGGAAAAAGCAAAAAGAACAAAGAAGGGAAAAAGGGGGAAAGAGAACCTGACCCAGGAAAAGGTACTTCCCATTTTTAACAAATTTTACTTAAAGGAAGAAGAGAGAAGCCAGAAAGCCAGCAGGAAAGTACTTGCGGGTTGCATGAGGGTGCAAATGATAGGGAGTGTTTGCCAGGCAAGTGTGCAAATCTCTGTATCTTATTCATATTTTGTGCTGTTATAGGTCTGTTTTCTTCTTCATCTTCTCTTTTTTCTTTCTTTTTCTTTCTTTTTCTTTTCTTTTCTTTTCTTTTTTTTTTTTAAATACCCAAAGCCCCACAAATTCAGGGCAATGTACTCTTATAAAAACCAGCAACAATCGGTTGCTGTCACAGTGATATGGTAATTGCAGGGCTTTGTGCTAATGCTCTCTGGGGGTTCTGGAGTGTCATGTTTTACTGTTTAGTCTGTTGTTTTCTTGGTTCTTCCTGAGGTAAATATCAAAATGCCACTATTTTGCTAGATCACAGGGTCTGTTCCTTGGGGGAGACCAACTCACACAGATAAGATTTAAATTACACCCTGGCTTTTTGAGGTAACTGCATTGAGTGGTAGTTAAAGACACAAGGACTGTAAACCTTCACTCCTTGGTGATGTGCTTATTAGCAAAATTGAGCTGTTCCTTGGAGGAGATCTGACTGTTCCTTGCTGAATGAGCAAGCCAATATTTAAGATGTTGCCAGGATAAAATGTTTAGATTGCCTTTAACTGATAAAAGTTTGATGCCTGAGTGAATGGGGAGTACGAGCCAGGGCAACGTGAGAACTGACTTGGGCAGGCACAGAAGGTTTGGTGGTAAGGCAGCACAGTGGTATTTCTTTCTGTGTTGTGGTATCAGGAAGAGACTATCCCTGGCTATTTCTTATCTGTGGTTTATCTGGTTATGCATTTGGACAGAGGCAGTTCTGTCAGGCTTATTATTGTGTTTTATTAGTGGTGGGCCAGGTCCTGGAGGATTAAGTCAGTTTAGCTCTTCGCTTGCCTGGATGCAGTTCTGATCTTGGTTTTGCTACCATGATGCTAGTGAGCACTCCTGACCTGAACAGATTTGTTTTGGCCTTGCACCAGCGTTACTGGTGGCAGGATTTGCCCCTACCCTTTTTCATCCTTTTACTCTGAGCACAGGCCTTGCTGTGCCCAGGGCATGGGCTCCTCTAATGGCTCTGTCCCCAAGCTACTGGGGTGGCAGTGGGGGGTGATGCCATGGCAGGCTGACCTCGCACGTGGTCTTGTGCTTATGACATCAGAACATAGCTGTTTCTGTGGGGATCTGGGAGGAGACTCTGGGGATAGGTCCAGCACGTGGAGCTTGAGACCGGTAAGCAGAGCTGCTTAAAGATGACTGGTCTGCCCAAAGGGCTCCAGAGTGTGCAGGGACTGGGGGCTGTCTCACAGGTTGATCAAGCATGTGGAGCCTACATTGTGGACATCTACTGGGAGCAGGATGGAGGGCCTAATGGGACTGAGAGGCACTGTCTTGGACACAGTGGAGGAATGAGGCATGATGGGACTGCTGAGGGAGCAACTGCCTGCCTTGGGCCATCTGGGGCCATGGGGGCTGCACGTCGGGAAGAGGGACAGGGATGAGCTGAGGGTTCAGACCAGGCTCTAGTTTGACTTCTAGTGTTGCATCAAAGCCCTGCAGTAGCTCACTGCTCTAGAAGGAACATGTAAAGCTGCAGTTACTCATTCTGACAACCTAGCCTTCTGCTGAGAAGGCTTGTTTTATCACATATAAATCCCACAAGTGGACATTTTGGCCAGAGTACAACCCCCTGTTCTCTCTACTAATGGATCCAGAGCAGAATTGAAGATGATTGCATTGATCCTGTCTGTGCCTCAACCAAAGAAAAGAGGAGTTCTGGGTTTGGCTTGCACGGCGTGAACACAGTCCTTTTATTATATTCATTACTAGCTAGATTACTTAGATCCAAGTTACTTGTTTGCCTTGTATTGCTGCAGAGGTTGCCCATTGTTTGCTCTGTGGGTCTATCAGAGGAAGATGCTAGCTTGTCTGTGATGTCTTTGAACCAAATCCCACTTTGGTTGGGTTGTTTTGGATTGGTGGAACCTGTGAACACCTTTCCCCATCACCTTTGCCATGTGGTCTAAGGAGCACCACAGCAATGTCTCCCCAAAAGGACTTTTAGAAGAGAGGAGTTCCACCCCTAATCACTTCAGAGCAAATGCCCCAGTCCTGGTACATAGACCCTCATTCCAGGCAGCAGATTATCCTGTGGGCTCTATTTCTTCAGCTTGTGGCTGCACCTCAGGCTGCCTTTCCAGCATGCTTGAGCTGATGCAAAACCACAGTCCTGGCACAGAACAGGCAACTGGCAAGGGGAATTTGTGTTCTCTGTTCTTTCCCAAGATGTAATATTTCCATGCAAGCAGGGTGTGCTGACACCTCTGAAACCAGGAGGCAGAAGAAGACCCTACAGAAGTCTTACACAGACTTTAAGGAGATCCAGACAGGAACATCTGTTTGACTTTCAGTGCAGGGGAGACTAAGGGGATGATAATAGGGCAGAAAGCTTTCATTCTTCACACTGCATCCCTGACCAGTCTCTGGCTGGTGAGGGCCAAACTTTGTTACATACGACACTCTCGGGTAGTCTTGATCTACTCTTGTGCTCATTGGTGTCTCCATGGGAAATTACCTTTAGACAAGTCTTCATGGTGTGCTCTGTAGAGAGCCCCAGGAAAGCCCTGGCATGGACAAAACCCTCACTCTGGCTTCCAGAGGTGATGTCCTCAGCACTGCCAGCAGACTGGAAGGAATGACCCCCTGTAGTGAAGCTAATCACTGCCAGTGAATCAGAGCAGCAGAGAGACATTAGTTTCAGGAAAGACCATCAGCGTGCCATGGGGGATGTGAGATTTCCTCTGAGGTCCCTCAGACTCAGGGGAGTAGAGGATTCTTCCACTGCAGCTTTTAACACAATTGTTTTGGCTTCTGAGAATGTGTAAGAGAGGACTGCTGATCTCATATGAAGTGTTCTGAAGAAGAGGGCTATCTTTAACCTAAACTCACAGTTTTATGTCTCTAGTGATGTAGCTGTCCTAAAGTGGGTGCCTCAGCCGTGGCTCTAGCCAGTGGAACAGCTTGTGAAGGCCTCCAGAGGGAGATGGTGTCCACCTATGAAGAATCACCATCAGGACCCCCCTTCCAGATGTTTGTAACATGCATTGAAAGATAGACAGACTGAGTCCCACCCAACACACCTGGAAGGCACACCCTGCAGTGACTACCTGAGCTGTAGAATGTGGCTACAAACAAGCAAATAAATCTGTAATGCCCCCACAAAGCTAGCAAAGATCTATTATGGAAGAAATCTTCCTCACTACAAAGGAAGATGGTACTTTATCAGACACTGGAGGGCTTGGGACAATCAAAGACTTGACACTGCGGCAAGACCATGGGTGTAAAAGAAGCTGCCCTTTTGCACTCTGAAAGATTTGGGATAGACTTTGGAGAAGTGGGACTAATGGACTGGGGCTGATGCAAAAGTTCAGAGCAGAACGGGGTGAGCAAATGCCAGAGCTGTGGCAGTGGATTATGAGACCCCTGCACCAGACTCATGGGGTAACAGGCAGGAGGAGAAACAAAACGGCTGAAGGAAGCCTTGGTAGTGGGTAGTCAGGAGCAAGCTGGAAAAGGGAGAACTTTGAGACTGGAAACAGTCTGTGTTTAATCCGTACTTCCGTGAGGTCGCTTGGGGAGAAAAGACCAGAGAAATGTAAAGCATTTGGTTGGTTAAATTCCCCAGCAATTCCAGGCATTCTCTCTTACTTTTTACTTGGTGGTGAGGAAAACATTGCGTGTGCTTAAGGTTTTTGTTGTTCATCAGCGCTAATAAGTCTGGCAACTCAGGAATTGTGCCTTTCTCTTGAACTGCCCATGGCAAATGCTAGTGCTGGAAAACTACTTGGAGGCAGGTGAAGAGTGTCTGCAGAGACCCTCTCATGTTTCAGTAGGAACCAGTTTGACCTCAGTTCCCAGATAAGTCTGTATATGGTAGAAAGGTTGTGCAGAAGGGTATTGCAGTTGAAGCTCCAGAACTCTTAAGGAGGCAGGTGCCCCTGGGCACAAGACAGCAGTAGGACTGCAGCAGAAGCAGGCATCCATGGCTAGGTCTACCAGCCTGGGTTGCTTTAGGGTGCTGCCATGTTTGATGAGGGATGTGAAGGTCCATTGCAGATGCTAGGTGTAGGCTTTGAGGTGGAAGCTCGTGCTATTGGAGATCTCAGTGCTAGTGCAACCAAACCAGCTACTTCACTGCTGGCTGGGGCACCTATGTGTGGGCTATGCCCACACTGCAGGGTGAACATGCTCTTGATTTCTTCTTAGTCTTCTATTTGTAGGAAAGACTCCGGTTCTAAGGAGCTCGTAGAAACGTTAGCCAAAAGGTTTGTTTACAAAAAGGGTATCCTACAGTAGCAGTTTTGGTTTCTATAAACACCCAGACACACAGGGTACCAGATGTCAGCTGTGCTCCAGGATCTGTCCACATGCATGTTTTCACTAGATCATTTCCACTGGCTAAACTAATGGACTGCTGTTGCCATTGCCATGTGGCTGAGAGCACGCATGTGGCCAGTTACCATGGATCAGCGAACGTGCAGTAACTTGCTCAGCTGTGGGAATGGAGGGGGTCTGACTCACAAGCTCCAGTGATTCATGCTGGGGTAAAGGAAGAGGTTATACATCCCAGCTGCTTTCTTGTCTTTTTTTCTGGAGCTTGCTAGCTCTACAGAAGGAGGGACTGATAAATGAATGTGCGGTTCTGTTCCTCCACTGCCCGGGCTCAGGTGATAATACAAACAGAAAGGTTATAGGAGATAGACCCAGTAGGGTTGAGGAATAACCCATTTGCCCATTGAGGCAGACTACGGTGCTAGGAACTCCTAGCAGAGGGGCAGGATGGAGAAGAATGGTATGTTAGTACTGCTATGGATCCAAAGGTTGGTGAGTCAGAGCCCTAGGCATCCCATTTTGAATCCCTTTTTGGAGGTGGGTGTAAGTAACCTGGGAATGGCAGTCTCTGGTGAGAGGAGGAACATCTGGAGAGGGGCTGAGCACAGCCTGGCTTCTGACCTTTGAGGTCATACCCTCAGCTCATTCTCCTGCCATGGTTAATGTGCCAGGCTCCAGCTGCAAGGAAAGCTGGGTCACCATGAACAGCATGGCTCTGCCATCCTTCCTGCATCTGGACTGCCAGCCTCCTGCTCTGAGTGCTACCCTGACCTCCAGTCCTGGCTCAGCACTGAGCTCTAGTGGGACTGTGCAGTGCTTAAACTCAAAACCAAGTGGAGCACATGGGGTGAGACAAGGGTAGGATGGGTGGGTGTGACTTCTCTTCTTGCGTAACTCCAGAGGCAGCAAGAGGAGGGGAAACGAGGCCTTTGTGCCTCTGACCACTCTTCATTTTTTCTTGGACTCCAATCAACACTTTCTGGTGCATAAGGGGAGTTCAGCATGGGGGTCCTGTCACCCTGTGGCTTTTCCAGTGCCAAGGAACTTTGTTATGCTGGGGCCATGCTCTTGCAATACACAATGAGTGGAGCTGTGGGTCACACATGGCTCTTGCTGGGATATGCTTGTTTTCTTCTGTGAGCAAAGCTGCATGAAAACACAAGTGCCTCTTGAAGAGAACTTAACATTAGGTTGAAGAGCAGCTGGATTTGCAGCTCATGACTATGACCATAAATCCAGGCCATTTCCCTTGGCTGAGAAGTCACAGGACTGTAAAGTGCCAGCAAAAGCTGTCTCTCCTCTCAGTGCTGGAGACTGTTGGTCTGGGCAGAGCCTGTAAGACAGTGAGACAACCTGGAGCTTTCCTCCAGCACTCATCTGGAGGAGTGAAAAACTGCATCTCATGTCACTGAGGATGAGGCTGGAGGGGAATGGAAAGCTGGGTAGGAGCCTCCCATCACTCGTAGTTCACTCAGAAGTTTTCTCGGTGCTGTGTCAAGCTTCTCACTCTGGTTTCTGTCAGCACATGCTGTCCTGGCAGCTGGTCACCCTCCACTGATCTGCCAGCACCAGTGAGGTGGAAGGACGTGCTGGCAGCAGAGGTGGTTTGGGAGGGCAAAGGCCTCTCCCCCTGGGCTGGAGCTCGGACATGCATCACCTGTTGCACTGACCTCCTATCTGGGGCAGGACAACAAAACTCATGTGATTGGGAAATGTGACTCTACCCAAGATGGAAACTCTCACTAAATCCACAAGGACCTGATCAGAGCAAACCCGCAGGTTCTCTCAATGTGAGAGTGTCCAGAGCAGTGCAGGATGTGTGTAGCCTCCTGGTCAGGACATGGTCCTGGCTTCTGTGCTGTCCTCCAAAGAGAAAGCTGCGTTTTGAACCTCCATGACCTAGGATTGTCTCCTCGCTGTCAAGAGTAGTGTTATGTTGCTGCTTTTTTTGAGATGTTCCAAATACAAGTTATTGTGGTAAAAATTAAACATTTAGGTAATTAATAACTCTGGTAATTAGGCTTGGCAGACTCAGTCATCAGTCCTTATAAAGGATTTTAGTTCAGGCATTTCTGGAAGGTGAGAGCTCCTCAATACAAAGGAGAGCTTCTTTGCAGAGAAGAGCAATAAGCAACACAAGGCTGTCTCCGTGCAGTAGTGGTGGTGTTCATACTTCTGAGGAATCCAATGGTCTTGGAGCTCTTCTACAGCTTGTCTCATCCTTACTATCCCCTTACGTTTTTGACTACACATGGACATCAAAAGAGCCCAATTTTTCCTTGCTGAATTTTCACGGCTGGGGGAGGGGAAGGGAGGATGAACTGGAGGATGGGAAAGGGAAGAGAATCACCTTTGCCTTTAAGTCTGGGACTCAGGCTGGCAGCTCAGAAAAATACACCTACAAATGTGTGAGGTGGACAGAAAGAGTGTTCTTTAAGGAAGCAGTGAAACTTTAATTTACCATAAAACTACACCAAAATCAGGTGCTTCAGTGTTCTGTTTAAAAAAAAACCAAAACCAAAACCAAACCAAAAACCAAACCTGCAACAATATATGAAGCAGATTTCCTACATCATTGGCTGATGTTTGGAAGCCCTTCAGAGAAATCTCTTTTTGGTGTCAGAATTTGCACATTTTCTTAATTTCAGGGTAAAATACTGTTACATTCCATCAGCCAGGTTCTCAACAGATGTTTCTCTGACTTATCTCCTCTGGCTTTGTTGGTGTGTCTGTGATACATACCAGCTGAGCACCCGACCCTCTTGCTTTCAACAGCCTGGGACTTTATTCCAATTGTGAAACTGTGTATGTGTGCATGTGTACATATATTTGTGCTCACGTGAATTTTTTATTCCCCTTTGAAGTCCATGACACTTTGCAGGAGTCCCCTGGTTCTTGACTCACTCCAGCCCTCTAGGGGTGTGGGTGTGCAGTTTTGGCCAGCACACTACTCTGGCAAAGCCTGCACTCATCCTGTTGCTCCTTGTATGCCTCTTGTACTTCCCTTGTATGCCTCTTGTATTACATCTCTTCCTCCAGTCAAATAATTGACAAAACTCCCATGCTCAGCAGCTATGTCTCTGGTTCAAAGCACACCAAAGGTCTCTTTGTGTTCAAGCTGTTTCCCACCTCTCAGCTTGACCTGAGTACTCCTGGAGAGAAACCTCCTTGCTCTAGGAGCAAACTGGTCTTGCTCCAGGGGTGTTGTGTGTGCAGGCATGGGTTTATGGAGTCTATTTGGAGCACCTAGTGCTCCCACATTTGTGATGTGAGCAGTGAGATCAGCAAATGAGCTTGGTCCCAGCAAGGAACTGGCTATTGATGCTCTTGGGACAAAACTGGCCAGGGAACTGAGACAGAGGCACTACCTGCTCCACTGAAGCTGGCCATGACCCACTTGCCTGCATTGTGTGGGTGTTCAGATGCCCATCTCATGTGCCCATTTCAAAGCTCTGGTGAGGAGGGCAGAGCTGGCAAGAAAGGAATGCTGAGTTTGGGCCAGGCAGAGGGGGAAAGACCTTTTCAGCTGCTAACACAGTTGTTCTATAGGGCAAAGTAACCGGCTCCATCTATTCCAGCTATTCCCATGCTAACTTGCTGCTCTCTGCAGGAGAGAAACCTCAGCTGCACCACAAAGAAAAAACTAATAAATAAATAAGAATCACCTGCCTGACTTCCATGTCAGGGTTTGCAGGCAAGATGAATACTGGTAAGGGAAGAGCCTTGGGAAACACTCCAGTGGCTACTGCTGCTGGTATGTTGCTCCCTTTTGGGTAGACAGCTGGCAATGCAAGGCAGGGCCTTCTCAGCCAGCAGGTTTTCAGAGCAAATCTTTACTGCTGCTATGGCTGCTCCATGATGCAATCACTGATGGACACAGCAGTGTTCTACATGTCACAATATCCCAGTTGCTGGGCAGTGTGACTTTTGCCATGAACAGAGCAAATTGAAGGTCTTGTGCTATGGCTCTTTGTTGCCTGAAAATGACTGCTAAAAAGATTGTGATCCAGGAGGACTTCCTGACAGGTCCTGGATCCATAGGTTCTGGAGCTGGGCAGGCTGTCTTTCAAAGGCCAGGAGTCTGCCTGATTGCTGCTACCCGAGAAGCAGCTTGTTTCCCTTGCAGAGATCATGCATGTTTCATCTGCTCATTCAGGCTTTTGCCTGAAGGGCAAGGACAAGGAATGTGATGAACTTCTCCTTGGCATGGAAGTGTATTTTTCTTCACATTTGTCAATAAATGAGATTAGGTTTCTGTATTTGTGCTGAGAGTCTGCGTGAGAGGCATGTTTAATGAATGCTAAAATAAACTCTCTGGCTAGCAGTTGGGTAACAAACACAGCTAAAGCTTGCATTGCAGAAGAGGTCCTAACATTGCAGAGATACCAGTTATATGATCGAGAAAAAGAGATTCAGCCCCAACCAGAAATTATCCTGGATCTTACATGAAGTGATGACTCAGTACCAAAAAGCAGTGTGTGACTAATAATGTCCATGTTTCTCCTCTACTTGAAAGAACATTTCCCACTCAGTTCTCTGTTACCTCTCCCAGTTCTTCCAGGTATGAATAGGCTTTGTCCAAAATCTGAACTTTTTCACCTCTAAAAGTAATCTCAGGAAGATCAGAGGCAACATGAATTACCTATTTCCAGGTGTCCTTCACACCCTGATGTCCTTCACTCCCTTTCTGTCCAGCAGGACTAGTGAGACTGTTTAGGACTAAGGAAACCTTTCTCCCATCTCCTGTGAACACATTCAGATCAAGGGAGAGACCTGGTTAACTCCTAGGTATCTTGTTCTGGGTGTCCCTGAAGAACTGTCAGTATTTCTGGAGGAATATCTTGGCAAATAATGCTGGTAGCTGGGAAAGAAAATGGTAAAAATCTGGAGGAACGGTTGCAGATGATGGTTAAATGAAAACATGAGTTTCCTACAGGAAGCAGGTGGTGAAGGACAGTGCCCATCCCATGCTGCAGCTATGGCTTGTAGGCACCCCTGTTGCACTGCAGCAGCCCATTCCTTGATGACAAGACTGAGGATCTAACTCAGCTTTCCTGATTCACAATTGTACACTTTCGGACATGAGGATGAAAAGATTCGTTGATAACTAAGGAAGAGCTGTCAAGTGAACAAGGTTGCCATGAGCAAACGTTCGTCACCCAGCCAGCATGATGGCTGCACTGCAGCGAGGAAAAAACACTGCTCCACCAAGACATCCTGAGCAAGCTTTTCTGTGGCTTGCTTGGACAACAGTATTGGTAAAGCAGCAATAAAGGCAGAGTACAATTCTGGGCCATGTCGCCCTAGCACTCTACCATTACGTACTGATTACAGAGCTTCTGCCTCTCCAATGCTCCACACTCACAGCTAATCTGTCAAGGTAGGCTCGTGGGTGCTGATCTGTCATGCAGATAATGGTGTAGGTGCTGCAAACTCTTTAGAGGACAAGTGACTTCGGCTTCCATGGAGCCTCCAAACTTTTTTTTTTTTTCAGTAATACTTCTAGGTTCTCTACTGCAAACTTTGAGGTGTAAGGCTGCCTGCCTGACTCTGCAGACAAGCAGCTGCAATGCTGCTGCTGTTGCTTAGGACTGTGCTAAGCTGTGTTTCAGGGAATGGCTCCTTTCTGTGGTTGAGCTTAACCATTCTGCCTGCTGCTGATGGGCGGAAGAGAAAGCAGGAGGAGAAAGAAATGTACAAGAGAAATACGTTGACAACAGCTTTTGAGACTGCCTCTGTCCTCACAGCACATATTTGGTTGGTTGTTTCAATTATTAGTGCTTCTGGAGAGGTTTCCTTTCCTACCCTATATTTAGAAAATGTGGGCAGGCCATGCGATTTTAAGAACAAGCCTTGTGTTAACAGGGCCATTGCTCATTTCATGTGTTGTAATGTTTTGTATTGGTAATGGTTTGAGTCAGTGTTTGAGAGAGATGGCATGAGTCACATCTCTGGTTTTCTTATGGGGTAAGGTAGGTGTCTGGTTCATTTTGGGGGAGTTAGAAAGGAAAAAAATGAGCAGTAGTAATCTGAAGCACTGCCAACAGTTTTGGTTTTATTGCCACAACTGTGATAATCTGGTATTTTCCATGAAGCCTCAGGTGTTGTACTTCATTTTCTGGGATTCTCCAGTTTCTCTTATCCCTTGTTATTGGAGGGCGGAGCAAAACAGTGTGTTCTTTCTGGGTCCTAAACACTCCCAATATAAAAAATAATCACAAGCCTCAAAACATGTCTCTAGATGGATACCTTCATTATATTTATTCTAATATCACCGTTTCTGAGGAGGATAATGGTGCTTTGTGATTTCCAAGTGAGCTGAGCTGAGCACGTGTCATCTATCTATCTATCTATCTATCTATCTGTCATCTCCTCCTTTACCCTTCTTCTTTTCATGGTCGTCTTTGCAGGTCAGAAGAGACACCGAGTGTCTCTTGTACATATTTGTTGTCTTCTCACACTAATGGAGAACGACACATCTCTGAGCTTGCACCATCTCTTGTGCCATGTACAGGCTCAGCAGCCACCTCATTGTAATACTTGGGCCTTGGCTTCCAAATGGCTTGGGTGCTTCCCCAGCAGGGGCCTTTTTCTGCATTGGAGCCTCAGGGCTTGTCTGCACAGGGAGGCTCTTGCAAAACATGCTTGGTCTAGGGTGTGAATTTAAAGGGAAAAGACTGTTCTTCACCAGATTCCTGCCTTAAACCCTCTTATTCTGCAGGAAAAGGTTGGTGGTTTTGCCATGCTGCTGGCTGGGCTTAGTTGAACAGCTGAGCAGGCTGCTCTGTTCTGAGCTGGCCTTTGGTTTTTGGTGCTGCCTCTGGTTAGCACTGCCAAGGAGGTGAGAGGGTGGCTGGGAGAGGCTGGTGCCCTTGAGGTCCTTGTGCACCCAGAAGAGGGGGACCACTTCAGAGCAGAGCCTACCTTAGGGCTTCTTGGTACTTGCTGGAGAAGCCACCCTGAACAGGGAGGCTGTGCAGACCAACCTGAGTTGACAGTCCCCCTTCCTCAGGTTTGGGCTTGGATTAGCTGCTTGAGTCCAAACCTGTCAGAGCAGCCTGAGACTCCACTTGAGCAATTACCCTGAGTCAGCAGCCCTTCCACGCTACGCTTGCAGTCCACGTGAGCTGGCTGAGTTGCTGGGGCAGTGTGCCACAGGAGCCGAGTGTAGGTATAGTATTTTGCTTTGTAGACTGCAGATATGGTCCTCACCAAGAGCTGTCGGACTGGCCACCCTAGCTGTCATCTGTGGCCCTCACGTGCCAGGGCATTAAGCTTCCTGAAGCCTTCTCCTCAAATACACTCCTGCAGTGCTGTCTCAGCTCCACCAAGCCAAACCTGAGATGCCTGAGGAAATGGTCCTATGGAGAGCCGTGTGTAGTCCACGGATGGACTGTGCCTGCTGAGCTGGGATCAGAGGTGTGGTAGTGGTCCTCAGCCCAGCTTCTAGTGGTGGATGGAGGTCCCATGCCTCCAGCCACACTGGTGCAAGGTTGCTAGTGCTTTCTGCGTGAAGCATTACCACAGCTCTTGCAAGGATGGTGTGTGAGTAGAGAAGGACCTTTGCTTCAGAGAGTGGGGAAGGGGACCCTGGAAGCAGCTTGCACCCCACAGGATTGAAACCTCAGGTCTCTGAAAGAAAGGACACCGTGACAGTACAGAGTGTCATGTAAAAAAAAGCACTCTTTCTTTATGTCTCCACTGAAGTCAAAGGTGGAAGCCCAGATATCCCTAACTGCTCCTGGCTAGTTTTCACTCAGTACATCAGTGTCACCAGGAAGTTGTCACTGCAATCACTGAAGGCAAGAGCAGAGCAGGACTGGCAGAAAGGGAGAGACATTTATATGAAGCATGGGCACGCAGTCAGCTCAACAAATTAGAGTAAAAATGCATGGAGGGGTTATAAGCCTCTGGGCATCAGGGCAGAAAACCAGCTCTGTCCTTGAGAGAATGCAGAAGACTTCCCTCCTGGGAAGTTATTCCAAAGGAGTAAGTGATACTTGCTGCCATGACGTGGAGGTCCCTGTCTAGCAAGGAGCATGGCCAAGCCCAACATGGCATCCTCTCTGCAGCATGGTGATCTTTTCTGGCTGCTTTCTTTGCCTGTCACAAGTCCCATGCATCACTGAAGCCTTCACCTGTTCTTCGCTGCTAGATTTGCCCTGCTAAGAAAGTTGACTGCTTGAGGATTCATCAGGGCTGAAATGATTTATTCCCTAGCCATTTATTGCAAATGAACCTTTGTAAGTCTTTCAAAAGTCATCTTCTCTTGACCTAAGTTCATCTAAATGTTTTAGCAGCATCAGCTTTACATAACAAGTTAGAGGTAGAGGGAAATCCTGGGAGAATATTTGATGTTGACAAACAGTCCTTCCTGACCAGGATCTCCCTCACAAAGATTATTTAGGGGATCACTGGGGGAGCCAGGAACTACAAGGCAACTGCCCCAGAAAAATGTGATAGCTTGCTTGTTTATCTGGGTGTCTGATAAAACCTCAAAATATCTATATGAAAGTAGGTAATACTTTACCAGCATTTAGATTGTACTAAATTCTCTTGATAGAGCCCTAGCACCCCAAATTAATTCCAGTTGTTAGGGACAGGAGAGCATCACATGGGCTGAAAACTGGGTGGGGAGGACCATGAACAATGGATTAGGATAAACAGCAGTGTGTCAAATTGTCAGGGGAGTGAAGGAGAGTGCAGTGTTGGCAGCTGAAGAGTTGCCAACTGCTGCCCTTCATGGCGAGCCACGTGTATCTAACCTCTGCTGCATTTTGTTGGGATCCTCCAGCAACTAAGGGCAGTCTGTGAGCATACTGGGGAAAGTGGATCTGTTCATCTTTAGATACCTGGGAAGGTTTTTCAGAATATCCCTCATATAGCAGAGCTGATGTGTGATCCTGTCTGAGGTATCCATTTGGCTTTTGTTGCTGTTCACAAAGACGCTCCCAGTTAATTATCTGGTGTTTTGACCAGGCATTTATTTACTACCAAATTACAAAGGGAGGGGTGCAAGTTGAAAACTGGGATGAAAAACATGATAGGGCTGTGCTTGACTGTGATGTTCAGTGTTTGTGATACCCTGGCTCTGGGTGAGACCCAGGTAACTACAGGTGTGGGTCCTTGCTCAGAAGCACCATTATAAAAGCAGACCTAGGATGGATCCCTCCTCTGTACATGTACAGAGGACCTGTAACTACAAACAGCAGCATCTGGGTCGGCAGGAAAGCTTTTTTCTCTTGGTATTTCAGGCTTGACTGTTACATAGAGGAACTGCCACTTCAGGGACAACACAGGACATGAGGGTGAAGAACAGTCACCTTTCATGGTGTGAGTACAAGTGGAAGCTCAGCTTCTCCATCCTGCCGCCAGGGGAGGAGTGTGATCAGGGAATGACACCGCCCCAAAGCAGCACTGAAGTATCTCTGAGCTCTGTGTGATAGTGGAGATCCTGAGGCACCATCCTGAACTCAAAGAAAGCCAGAAAGGCAGCACCAATATTCAGATGCCTGTCTGAGAGGATGATTCAGATCCCCTCGACTTCATGAAGACAAGGTTGCCTGGAGCTCTTCAGTGACATGTGAGAGATAGTCAAAATCTCCAGAAATGACAGGAGGATGAGGCTGGGGCTTAAGAGTGATCTTCAAGATTTTCAAGATCATTGATTTTGCAAAGGAAAGAAAAAAACATGCGTCTCACAACCAAGTGAATTGAGACAGGAGCAACAAACATGAGCAATTTTGGCTGCTTGTGACTGATGGCAACTAGCATGGGCAACGAGAAGAAAACAGAAACGAGGGGCAGTGTAAAGGACTGGAAGACAAAAGGAGAGATGGCCTACAACTTTGGGAATAGGTGGAACATCTCTTTTGCACCTAGGGAGCACAAGAGCCTCACAGGTCTCAGTACTGGATAATGTGCTTGGGTTCCCCCTCACCTGCTAACCAGTGTGCCCTTGTACTGACAGCTTTTCTTTCAGGGATCCTGGGCCTCTTTCCAGAGGGGATCTAGTGTTGCCTGTTGGAGAGGCTGTGAGGTGAGGTTCAGCTATATCCTTGAAGTCAGCCAGGTCCTAGGGCACTCTGTGGGATGCAGTAGAGATGTATACCACCGGGTTGGTTGTGTGTCTGCATCCTGGTGAGTTGGATGGATGTTGTGGGGCTGATCCCATCTCAGGGCAGGGTTCTGGTCTGTTCAGCTTTTGAAGGATTCTTCCAAGCTTATTCTTTTAATTCTGT
Organism: Merops nubicus; assembly: GCF_000691845.1. Classification (NCBI taxonomy): domain Eukaryota; kingdom Metazoa; phylum Chordata; class Aves; order Coraciiformes; family Meropidae; genus Merops; species Merops nubicus. The sequence continues at coordinate 6,537 of NW_008616934.1, read as the reverse complement.
GATTTGTTGTCCTCTGGAACCCTGTCTTTGGGCCTTTCTAGGTTGGTGCTGAAGATGCTAAAAGTCTATCCAAGCCTTTCCAGGGCTGGTCCTCAACATCACTCTACCTCCTACATGTTTATCAGAAAGAAAGTCACATGCATAGGGTATTTAGATTGAGTGTTTCCTACAAAAATGTTCCCCAGCAGAGGAGACCCTATCCTGTCCATCATGTTTTTCATACTGTCTCTCAGACATCTGACCAACCCCATTTTAGGGGTTCTAGCCATTTACATTCCTCTGCATGGAGCTATTCAGAGATGGCTTGGGGAGATGGGGAAGGGCAGTGAGAGTGCAGAAGTGAAAGAGCATCTGTGGAGGAATTTTGCTTAAGCTGGAGTGTCTGGGCGGAGAGCTGCCTTTTTTTCTTGTCTAGCTCAACTGCTTCCTTGTTTTTCCCTCTTACTCTTGTATGGAGATGAGAACCTTCCATGCTTATATTATAAGATGAATCCCACATTGTGCCCTGTCTCTTCTCAGGTCTTCCTTGGATCCAAACTCCTTCCGCTTGTTGTCACTTCTGCTTAAAATTGACATTCGTGATGGCATCCAGAGGTCCCAACTGCAGCATTGTTCCCCTTGTGCTATTCACAGCACAGAGTCATAACAAGAGACAGTCCCTGCCCCAAATATATTAAGTGGGATCTTTGAGAGAGGAAATGGAAGCACAGAGAAGGGATGTGAATTGTCCCACTTTACGCAATATTTCTGGGATAAAACCCAGCACTATTAATAGATTTTTGCTCAACAACTATCTTTTGTTCAGAAATCTGGTTTTCACCTTAAGCTGTTTGTGTTCTGCAGGATCAGTTGGCCAGTTTGGCAAAAGTTCCCACCTTATGATCTACAGCTAGATGTAAAGCAGATCCAATAAACCCCCATCCATTTTGAACTGAGAATAATCTTTCTGCCTGGGCCACCACTATATTGCCTATTGTCTTTTCTTCACCCACATTTTGCTGCTGCATCATTGGTCTTTGTTTTTGGTTGCTTGCATTCTGAAATATCTCCTGGAAAATTATTTGTGTCACACCTTCCTTTGTTTCTCTTCCCTAAATCCTTCAGCAGAATAGCTGTACAACCAGCAATGGTTTACTCCCATCAAAAACTTAAATGTGCTTAACCTTCCTTCTTACTTGTTGCCCATGAATATTCTATAATGTGAACTTTCTGCCGGAAATGTTTGTGGAAGCAGAAACTGTTGATTAAATTTTAACGAAGAGTCACAGGAAGCAAATTTAAAAATTGCAACTGTATGTTTGTGATAATAAGAACTCTGTCACTGCTGTCAGGGGCTAGAATTGATGGAGGCCACAAAATCTCTTTATCCAACCAAAATGAGCCAGAGTTGCTTGATTTTTTTTTTTTTTAACACAAGCCACAAACTGCTCATGAACAATTTACAAGCCAAAAATTAGCCAGTATGGCTTTCCAGAGAATAGTTCTGAAGAATATTGCAATAAGCAACACTCAAATATAAAACGAGGGAAAATAAGGATAAAAAAATTAATCAGGAAGAGCTGACATCCTTGAGACTCCTGGCAGCCGTAAATCAGCCTGGTTGGGGGACATTTCAGTGTCAGCCACCCATTGCTGTGCTTCAGTGGGGGTCCGAAGCTATTCAGAACAATGATGGGAAGCCACACTCTGGACAAGGCAGGAGACACGCTGTGTTAGTGTCTCCACTGGGCAGTGCCCAAAGTCCCAAACGGAATTCACAGCTAACTGTTTCCCTGCAGCCCACGGAGGAGGCTGGAGGAGGGTGGCCCCTTCTCCACGGGGCTCAGGAGCAACTCAGCTTGGCCAGCGTTCGTGCAGCACAGCCAGCCCTTCCCTGCAGGATCGTGTGCTCTTTGTGCTAAGGGTCCTGCTGATTTCAGCGGAGAGGTCAATATGTGAGAAGAGAGCAGAATTTGGCCCTGGGAGACCCCAGGCATCCTGGGCATTGGGAGAATATTATAATATAGGGTGGTGATTCCATCCACACTTGATGGGCTTTGGGCATGTATGTATCTGGCTGCCTTGAAAAAGCTGTCTCAGGAATGATCTTGATTTTCTTTCCTTTTCCTGTGTTTGGATGAAAAACAGACCTGCGGTCACTGTCTGAGGTTCTTTTTGTACCAGTGCTTTAAAGCATTTCTTGAACTAACATAAAAAACTTGTAATCTTTCTAATATAACATCACAGAGAACAAACAAGTCTTTAATGCAAGCCCCAGGGTCTCTTGTGGGGAGATCCCGATAAAACCATGGCTTTCTGTTTTGGAAATACCCTCTGGTGGATTTGTCAAACCCCTGACAGAGACAATGGTGGACTTTCAAAGTAAGCAGAGACATGGAAAAGAAATATTGTAATTAAAACTGCAAGTGGTTGGCTTTTGTCACGGAATGCTAGCAAATATGATTTTATAGGTTAAAAGTTAAAAATCTCCCTGCCTCAATGTTAAAGACTGCTAATCGAATTTATCTGTTCGGATAATGAAGTGCTTTTTTTGTTTGAATGCCTGCTCAGTGCAATGATTCCACCTGGTTGTGTATGAAACACCAGTATGTCCTTCCTGGGACTTCCTGGGAGGTCAAAATATTCAAAAAATGTTGCAAGCTAGGCTGCTATGTCTGACCTTCAATTGACCTCTGCCTGGACTGAATTAAAATCTTTGTAATGGACCCCAAGTTTTACTGATTTTTCCCTACTTGTCAATGTTAAGCATGTTTGAAAACAGTTGTTAAAACTGACTCTCGCCTGTGAGTGTGCTAGGGCAGGGAAGGAGGCAGATTTTTGCACCGGGATCTGATGATGTGGGCTGGGTTTGAATCATCCCTCCACAGTGAGGTGCTGCAGGCAATGCTCTGTGTTTATGGTCTTCCTGACCTCAGACCTCACATCTCAATATTTCAACACCCCTGGAGTCCTCATTCTATTTAAATACAATATATTACAAGAAGAGGAAAAAGATGCCCAGAAGTGCTGTTCTATGTAAAGCTAAGAGTGTATCCCTTTTCCCTTTTACACCTAACTTTGATGGGCATGAGACAGGGCAAGGCAGAGAGGGATAGGTTTACTTGGGAAACCTTGCACTTCACTCATAGACTTGGTCTCATTTATCTGTTTGTAGTGTCCTTTCTTGCTGATTTATCAGAAGGACCTGGTAGTTTGGGATTGTTTTGTACCCATGGCACTTGCAGTGGCTCTTGTTTTTGCAAGTTTACCTGCAATGGTCCCACTAGTCCTTGATGATGTGTCATTGGGAGAGCACAGGCAGTCTCTCTTAAAAGAATTTCATGTCCCCTTTAAGTGAGCTTCTCCCCTCTGTGTTTTAAAGAAATACTCCTGTGGAGCTGTAAAACACCAAACAGGTGTTTTTTGTTTGTTTGTTTGTTTGTTTTTTCTATCCCTTTCTAGAACAGATGACATTCCCTAATGGCCATTTGACATCAGCAAATCCTTCCCTGTAACCTGAAACATAGCCTTTAGCTTTGCTATCACCATGAGGGGTCTACATATGGTTTCATGTAAAGATTTCAGAATGAACATATAATGAAACAAGTTTTTGTCACTAACTTAGATTGTTTTGCCTCCTGGGGTGAGAGTTACACTTTCCTTTGGTGATTGAAAGATGATGGATGCCACCCAGGTCTTTACCAGGGTACAAAGGCAAGAAATTTGCACTTAGTGTTAAGTGGTTGAAACAAAGAATTAATGTATTTTAAAGTTTGGGATCCTCTGAGTAATTTGTTTGTTGGCTGGCTCTTGACTGGCAGTCCACAGAATACGGGTGGGCCATTTTTCTAGCTGATTGTGAAGATAGAGATAAAGCTATATTTTATGAATTGCTGTTTCCAAGGTCACTGGAAATTGAGCAGTTCATAAAATATATCTTTGTTCAAAGATATATTTGATATATAAAATACGATCCCAGAATCAATTTGGTACAAACAAGATGTTGCCTTTAGGGTTGAAAGCACATTGTTAGAGGCATGAAGAGCAGAAATTGTCGCTGCTGTCTTTGTGTGGCTATTGTTTTTGGTTTTAATAGGAACAGAATGAATGACATTTTTCCACCAGACCACTTATGCTCAACTATACCTCCAGGACAACTTCCTGGCCAAAAATATTCAAAACAAACAAACACAATAGCAATTCTACTCCAATTACATTGTTTGCAAACCAGCCTAGTGTTCATAGAGTACTAGGTTTGGCAAGTCCTAGTGCTTCAGCCCTGGATTTTAGTATTGTATGTGAGCTACTTGTAGGTGTTGTGCTATTCAGGTAGATGTTTGAGTAGTGATGTGCATGGACACCTCCAGCATTTCTGTCCAATTGGTGATGAGAGCATACCCTAGCAGTCTTAACAATTTGGGTGAAAAACCTGGGTGTTGGGAAGACATCCTTACCCAGTGGCCAAAAGCTCACTAATTTCAGTGGAGCTATGATTTCAGCCTAGGGCTCTGGGCCAAATCATACACCAATCTCAAAACTTTCACTTGAAAAAAAATAACTATATTTGAAGTGTGGGAAAGAGAAAGGCAGAGGAGGAGGAATTTATCACTTGCTCTTTTGTGTAAGTGGAGCCAGTACCTGTGGGAGGAGAGTGAACTTGCTGTCATTGTAGCACCTCTTCCTCTGTTTTGAACTTCCAGAGGGATCCTGTAGAGAGCAAACCTAAATCAGCAAACCTGTTTGTGACTTTCCAGTCAATCTTCTTTGGCTGATGGGAATGGTCATGGAAATACTGATTGTAGTAACTCACAGTTTTAAATATATGCAGTGCTATGGATTTGCATTGTAGTAATTTCTCTTCCCTGAGATAGAAAGCTACAGGAACTTAGTTAAGGGGGAAAAAAATAGTATGGTAGAGATGCTATGGGACATCTGGGAGGAATAAGGCAGTCGTTCTGACTGCAGCAAGGTTTCCAAGCTTCCTTCCAGCCCAAGGTCTGCTGATCTTAGTCTTTCCAGCATCTTCACTATTCCAGTCATCTGGGTCCTCTCTGCATCACTGTCTGTTCTCTGTAAGTCAGCTGGGTGGATGTCCTTAGCAGACCCTCTAGGACCTGGAGGAATGACTCCTGCATTGTCATGCCTAGTGTCTCCAGCTGTCAAACTGGGACTTCTCCCAGGAACACAAAGGTATGCCTCCGACTCCTGCTGGTATACCTCTGTGGGAAGGGTACAGCAGCATGGTGCATGTACAGAGTACATCTTCTGTGTCCTTGGAGAGATTTTATTTACTAACCTTTACTGAAGCCTATATCTTTGCAGTTACTGCACAGCTAGACACATAGGCAGTGGAGGAATGGGAGTAAATGCTCAAAGTGAGCCACGTCATCTAGTGCTAGCTCCTACAGTGGAGTCCCTACCACCACCGATCTAGTAAGAGAAATACAGCTATGTGTTAATTAAAAGGCCTAACAGTGTCTGCAGCAGAATGCTGCTCCTTGGAAATTTAAATTTGACATTGTGGTTTACCTGCTGTGCACCCCTGCCCAGGACACAGAGATCTGAGTGAGCTCCTGCAGTGTGCAAATACAGGCACATTAACAGCTGCAAGAAAGTCTGATCATCCTTTTTCCATAAATTTGTAGTATAAGTTGCCTAAAGCATAAAGCATATTACAGATGCTATATTATATTTTACATTCTCAATTTGGAGCCTCTAGTTACCCACCAGTGGGTTGCAGCAGAAACTGGTGTAGGGCAATGTGTCAGTTTGACATCAAGGTTCTCTCCCACAGGCTCTGGATTGTTGTGTGGTTTGTTGAGGTTGTGTCCATCCACTGAATAAAGCTGGGGCCTTTTGCTCCATGTTTCAGGTATGGCTTTAGTCAAATGCAGCTCTGTTACCTTCAGGGACATTGGAGGATCACAGATTCAGAGTTCTTGTGACTCTGCCACCAAAGAGCTGAACTTTGCTCAGAGTCCCAGCTGCAGATGCCGCTGTCTGCCTAGGTGCACAAAATTGACTGCAGTTTTATCCACCCTCTTAAGAAAAAAACAAACAAACAAACAGAAAATCCAGAAAAAAGGAGGACAAACACTTAGAACGTGTAAAGTGTTAAACAAGGCTTTGTTTTCAAGTGGGCCCCATGTTTCTGTTCCTTCTGGTTGGAGGGAGTTTTCTTCAGAGCAGGCCGCTCTTTGACAAGTTGGTGTTTGCAGCCAGTATTGAAAAGGTCAAAGAGCCAAGATGTGCAGGAGCTGCTGCTGCTGCAATTCAGTTTTGTCCCCTTGCCAAATAAAGGCCCAAGCAAACATGGGCCAAAGGATCATCACCTCTGATAAAAACAGTAGAGGTAGCAAACATGCCAGAAGCAGTAGGACTCCATTAGCCAAGAAGTAAGATGTATTAACGCAGTGCAGAACATGCTGACTTACCAAAGACCTGCCTGATCTGCAGACCTTCATGGTGGTGCCCTGTGCCAGGGACATATGTCCTCACCTTGTAGTAGGGATGACCCCGGTGCCAGGAAAAGTCATGGAGCAGGTCATCTGAGGTGCT
>NW_008616933.1:23591-29279 GCF_000691845.1 Merops nubicus | reverse complement strand
ACTGAGAGAAGAAGTAGATAGATTGAAGAGGATCAGAGGGTGTGAAAGCCAGATAGATCCGTTGAGCCACGCCCTGAGGCGAAGCCAACAGGGAGAGGGTCTGCAAGAAGTGGAGGACCCCCGCCCCTCCTGTCATCAGGCAGAAGGAGGGGACATAAGGGACAAAGGGAAAGATTGGAAAGAGGTTCCTCCTCAGAGGGGCAAACGAAAACCTTCTCAGCCCCCTTCGCCTTCTCAACTACCGTTATCCAGTAGGTATGGGCCTTTGGAACCTGGACGGCCAAAGGGAGATGGAAATGAGGATCAGTCTGGTGAGTCACACGCAGCTTGTCACTCACCCCAGCCTATCAACACTTCTTCCATTAAGAAAAAAAAGGAGGGTAATTGTAGTGGGCAACTTTCTTCTGAGAGGAACAGAAGGACCCATTTGTAGACCAAACCCATCCCACAGGGAGTTCTGCTGCCTCCTAGGGGCTCGGGTTAGAGATATTAAAAGGCAAATCGCTGCTCTGGTGCAGCCCTCTGCTTATTACCCCTTGTTAGTTATTCAGGTAGGTAATGATGAGGCTGTAGAGAGGAGTCTAAAGACTCTCAAAAAGGACTTCAAGGTGCTGGGGCGACTAGTCCAAGGTTCTTTATTAACGAATAAAGAAGGACTGGTTGGGGACATTAAGGTTGGGAACAGCCTTGGAGACAGTGACCGTAATATGTTGGAGTTTAGTATTTTACAAGGTAGAAGCAGGACAACAAGTAAGATAACAACCCTGAACTTCTGCAGGGCTAACTTTGCACTTGTCAAAGATCTACCTGAAGGAATCCCATGGGCCAAGACTCTGGGGGGTAAAGGGGCCCAAGAAAGCTGGTCAGTTTTTGAATACCACTTCCTCCAAGCCCGAGGTAGGTGTGTTCCCTTGTGTAAAAAATCGGGTCAATGGGCTAAAAGACCTGCATGGATGAGCAGGGAGCTCCTGAAGGAAATCTTAGGGAAGAAAGAAGTGTATGGCTCATGTAAGAAAGGACTTGTCCCTTGGGAGAAATATAGGGAGACAGTCAGCTCTGTGGAGAGGGACCTTGGAGTCCTGGTGGAGAGCAAGTTGTCCATGGGACAGCAGTGTGCCCTTGTGGCCAGGAAGGCCAGTGGGATCCTGAGGTGGATTAAGAAAAGTGTGCAGCAGAACAAGGGAGATCCTGCTCCCCCTCTGCTCTGCCCTGGTGAGACCTCACCTGGAGGACTGTGTCCAGTTCTGGGCATATGAAGCTGATAAAATCACTAGTAAGAGTCAAGGTGGGTTTTTCTCAACATAAAAGATGAGATCAAGTTTCAAGTGAGCATTTAAGTGATGGATTCTTATTTTCTGTTCCTTTCACTTAAAATGGATATAAAATCCTTCAAGAAGGATCATAAATAACAAGTGTTTGTCCAAGGTATCCTGACCACGTGTGGAGCATTGGTATATACACCTCTGTAACAACACAATGATTTTTGTCTTAATTAAAAAAATTAATGAGTTTCATAGGGACTACTCATATGTTTTAAGTCAAATATGCAATTAAGTCCTTGTCTAAACAGGGTTATTGAGGAACAACTTCCACTTGCACGTTTGTGGTGTCTTAAAAGATGGAGACTGTGTTAAGTGAAATATTATTGTACTTGCTAATTTTTTCAGATGTGAGTGTTCAAAGCAAAACAAAGAGTTTCCCATTCTTTTGAATCAGATATATATAGTTGGAATAAATTGATTTTTCCTCTTCAAGTGGAGGTTCAGGCTGTGAACAGGGATAGAGTCCTTCTTACCTGAGGAAACCAAGAGGAGTTTATTTGTTATTTCTCAGCCCGTTTTGACAGCATGAGGAGGGTGTCTCATTGGCCTTTGAAAGAGGAGACCAGAAAGCTGAGGTGTCACAGGGGAGCTGGGAGAGTGTAGTTTCTTATGTGTAATGGATAGGGGAGAGGCAACACTTACAGGAACTGAGATATTGTTACCTGTACCTTCACTGGAAGAGTTCAGGTGGGAGTAGTAGAGGCAGGTGTTGTAAAATGTCTTGAAGAAAGTGGTTAGGAGCCAGTCATTTAATAGTGAAGTGGTCTCCAGGGAATTAGTGTCTAGTAGTGTATGCATGGAAAATGGGCTGAGTCTCTGAGGAGCATCTGGAGGCAGATATCTCAGGAGAGCAACTGCCTGGTTTGTTCCATAGCTCCTTCTCCAAGACAGGAGAGAAAACATTAGCTTCTCTGATATGTATTTACATTGGAGTTTTTTTTTCTATATGGAATATGATTTGGCAGTCTTTTTGAATTCTTTTATTCTGCCTGGGGAGTCAGCAGTTCAAACAGGCTGCAGTTCAAGCACCAGCACTGCACAGCTGTTAAAGAGAAGGACATGAGCTGTTTCTGCAATATAGAAGCAGGCTTACCAGACTTCTGAGTCACTACCTGAACACCACAGGCAAAGAATTTCTTCTCAGAGGTTGGGAGGAGAAAGGCAAAACAAATGTCTTGGGTGTCTCTTGTATCCTAAATTATTCTAATGAGATTTGCTTAGTGGTCTGCAGGGAAATTCATTTTTTTCCTCATGGAAGCATAATGAAATGGAAAAGTTTCTTTTCCTTGATTTTGCTTAGGTGGGAAAGAAAGAATAAGAATGATAGGAAAGCTGAAATGTGGTAACATGTTCAAAGTTGGTCACAGTTGTAACAGTGGTTGACTCATCACTAAGTTTGGATTTTCTGTAAGTAATAAGTAATTTCTGGTACCCATTTTCTTACAGGTTACTGAGTATGCAGGATATTGATAGCACTGAGGAATCCTCCTACCTGAGTGTTAGAGTAACTCTTCAAAAATTTATGAAAAAGGGCTTGAAGATAAACATATGTGTCTACCAGGTGTCATATATTCTGCATAAAGCTTAGCACTTGGGTGTACTGCAGAGTGTGTAAGCTTTCTTTTGGGTACTGAAGAGTGTGTAAGCCTTCTGGTTGGTCTGAACAGTTCTCATTCTAGGCCCTTACTACTAGGAGTTACTATTTTTCCTCTTTGTGTGACTGCATCATTTGTTACAGGACATTGTACCTTCTGCATTACTGTGCCAGCTTCCACCTCAATTCAGTATCCATAGCAACAGTTTCTCAGCAACTGGGAGATGCTTAGTAAAGGCCCCCTCAATTTAGAAATATTACACTCTGACCATAAGAAAAAATTGCTTTGAAGCAAGAGGAAAGAAGTTTTATCTTTAATAATTCAGGATATTTATTACTAATTAATTAGTGTTCTCTGTTTTGACTGCTTAGACAATGACCTGATACTTTGATCTGGGCCTTTGCCAGGCATTGGTTGTAAACAGCACACACTGAAGAGCAAAACCTTTACAACTGTGTCTTCAAGTCAACTTCTGAAAAGTGCTGTAAAACTACTGGACTTCTCTGGCAGTGTTGGCTGGCTTCTGGGCCTTTAGGAAGTAGCTGAGAGAAAGGTAAGCACCATTACTGTGTGTGAGAGGACACACTCATTTCAGCCTTTAAACACAACGTAGAATGTTTTCACCTTTCACAGGAAATAAAAGTTTATTTTATGCATGTTTAAAACATTGATTAAATGTCTGATTTCAAACAAAGAAAGGTCTCTGATCAAGTCCATTGATCTGTTGGGAGATTTCTACCTTACTTGATCTGGTTTGTCTTTCCCTGTGCTTTAACTTAATTATGTAGCATTCTTAAAAATGCATTTTATTTGCTAAAGTACCTGTTCTGAGAACCTGTATATGTACAAAGAAAACACAAGTAATCAAACATGACTTTTCTTACACGTTCCAATAGGATTTGTACTCTGCATGCAAAAGTGTTTGTGTTAATGGGATTGGGGTTTGTAACTGTAAAAATGTATTTCCTGTTCATTTGTAATTATTTTTAAAGTTCTTTTTTGTTTTGTGATTGAAAAGTGATTTTAGGGTTAGGGTTAGATATTAAAATAGGGCACACGTAGCTGAACTACAACACACTGACTGAAATAGTGTATCCATGAGCAGAGTTCAGATTTGGAGGCAGGCAGATGCTGCTTCTCCTTTGACATTATGTTCACTATGAAGCAGATGGGCCAGCCCTGAAGCAGACCCTGCCCATTCCACCCAAGCACTCCTGCTGCACTCAAGAGCTGGACTGTCCCTAGAGTTTCATTTATCCAAGTGCAGACTGTGTGCATGTTAACAATGCCTTTTGTAACTTTTTGGAGGGAGGATTCATCAGGATGATGTTGCTCAGTGACAGCCATCAACAGAAACTCTGAGACTATGAATACCCTACTACAAGAGTGTGGTGTTTGTCTGTAGGGGTAATTTAAAGGTTAGCCATTGCTCTGTTCTAGACAGGCAGCTTGTGATCAAGTGTCAAGTGCTGACAGATAATGCATGCTGCATAACTCAGTGAACCTGTTCCTATTTGAGTGAGCAAATCCTAATGAATGACTTCTAATTGAAGTGAGTTTAATGCATGTGTTTTTATATTCAGTCTCCTGCTTTATGTACCTTTGGTGGAGAGAAAAAAGGGGAAGACATGAGGCAAGCTGTGTGTTTTTAAGTCTGTCTTTTAGGTTGCTACTTATAACTTTCACTAAACACTTATGGTTAGTTCATTGCTTAGAGTCTTATGATTGCATTGATTTTCCTACATTGACTTTTCTGTCAAGCTGTGTAGAGGCATCTATGCTGCTCCTATTTTAGGATTAATTGTATAAGCAAAGTTACATGCCTGTGTAAATCTTGGGCAGAACTGCAGTCCTGCATTGAGGTAAGAAGAACACAGGGTTGAGTCCAAGCCCTAAATCTGAGTAAGGGAGAAAGCAGAAGAATGATGAAAAAGAAGCATAGTGGTATTTCATTCAAAGGACTTCAATAAAAACTGTGGTGTTGTAGGCTTTAATGAAGAAGTTATTAAAGCAAACCTGTATCACATCATTTTAATTACCAGTTAAAACGTTGAAAAGCATATTTATGGTAGACTCCATAATTATAGAACATTGAATATTTATGCTTCCTAATTGGCCAGCATTCTGCCACGTTTATGACAAATGGTCAATGACTCTCACTGGAAAAATTTCATAAAGTGAACATTTGGGTAAGTTCAGATTTAACACCAAATTTAGTATTTAACTTTCAGATAGCTTCTGACTATTTAATTTTTATTTATTCTAGCAGATTTCTTTTTTTTCCCCACTGTAAGCCATATATCTGTTCTTTGTAGCCTCATGTAACTTGGATCTGTTATACCTAGTGGTTTTGAACTGTAATATAAATATAGTATTAATAACTGTAATAGAAATATAGTAACTATATTTCCATTTTTAACTGAAATATAGTTACTATACTGAATTCATACTTATAGTTTTATGTTAAAAATAGAGTGTAGTTCAGAACATTAATGAAATAAATCCTATGGGGAGACATAGTTTGTGTCATTATCAGGGACATAATTACTTTTGCTTTCAGGATTGTGTAAAGAAGCACATTTGTGGTTATGCTCCCTTCTTACCTTCCTTCTTAGCTCAAAATAATGTCAACACAGCTGAAAACTTAGTTCTGTTTGGAAATTCTAAAAAGAGACTTGTGAGGAACTGTAATCCATGAATCTTGGGAAGAGCCTGGTGTAAAGGTGTGCCCTCTGTGACCTGACCTCACACACTGTGGACTGGGTAGTAAT
>NW_008616933.1:0-23560 GCF_000691845.1 Merops nubicus | reverse complement strand
AGGGAAAGATTGATCCATGTCCTGTACTAAAACTGGTTTGGGAACTGTTCTCACCCTGATTTTGCAGTTATTAGAACTATCCTACTTTATCCTGAGCAGAGACCATGCAATTTTCTGGAGCTTCTCTGTGCATGGCACCAAAACTATTATGTTGGTTTATGTAATTGTTTAATTTCATTTCTGAAATGCATCCAGTGAATGGTTCAGATTAAAAGGTTTGGTTTGAGTGGCTCGATATGTCTCTGCCTAGAAAATGGGGGTTTCCACTTTGGTTTGTTTTGCTATAGAACACCCAATGCCATCTGTTCACTTCAGATGGATCCAGACTTGCAGGGCAAGGATTTTTTTCTCATTTTTTTCCCAGCTTTACTCAAGAGACATTTCTGTGTCTGTCTGAGCAGCAACTACTGAACTGTAATGAAATCATGAATCTTGTGGTGTAGCACATACATGACAAATGACACCAATTACACAGCTGTGATGTGCTACCTGTGTTTTTGGATCTGTCCTGGCATGTGCCTTGCCATTGTCACCTTGGCTCATGGTATGGTCAGGCACACAAGCAACATGTTCCCTAATTTATAATATATGAATTTTTTTTTCATTTATAGGTGGCCAGACATTCCTTTTCTGAGTGCAATATCTTGGTGGATCCTTCATCTGCTACATAACAAGAAGCACAAAGTGCAGAACTAGCAGGTAACCAGCTGGAGGTGTCAGGAAACAATGCACTCTTTTCTCTATGTGTAGGAATTCCTTCATCAGCTTGTCAGCAAAGGGCATTTATGATTCTTGAGGTGAATTTTGACCCACTGCAGGATGATTACACACTGCTTTTCTGTCCAAAGGGGAAGCTTCATGCCTGTGAGAAATGAAAGAGTTTAATGTCCCTAAATAGCCTCTTCTAAGTAATAATCCTAAAATATTTTTTATTTTATTTGGTGATTTGTTTTGGTGTTTTTTTTTTTTCTGCTGTTTTGCTTGTGTGCTCTTGCAAGTTAATTCTGGAGCTGTGCTTGACAGGCACAGAGTGCCCTACTTTGAGGCCACATTTTGTCAGTGAGGATGGACTTGTGAGTAGCAGATGGCTGCTAAAACAGATTCCTTCCACTTAGGAAGTCATCTTGCACGTGGAAGGTGTTTGAGTTGGATCATGTGTATGTTTCTAGCACTTGCATTTGAAAATAAGCAGTTGGAATTGAACCCACAGCCTACTGAAAGCTGTGGGAGTCTTTCTGTTGCTTTCAGAAGGGCTTTGGATCAGTTTCTGAAGAAAGAGGACTGATGATTGCATGGAAGTCAAAGCTCCTTTTTCACATTGTATGACACACTACACTACATCTCCAAATTATATCACAAAATGTAGTATGACAAGAGCAGGCCTAAGCAGATGGTGTGGCAGATATTGGCTTATTTCTGTATCTTGGGCAGCATCTGGGAACCAGCAGAGCCCATAATTTGCTGACTGTTAACATTATTCTGGTACATTTGTAGGAAACCATTGCCCACAAATTGGTTTATTTCCAGATGAAACAGGTAGAGAGTTTAATGAGTTATTTCTACTCAGTTATGCATATTTGTTGCTTGGCTTTGACCTTAAACAACCTTTGAGTAACTCTTCCTGTGTGAAGGGCAGTGAGAACGTGTCTCTGAGGACAGGAGGATAACTGATAAATCCCTTTTCTGAAGCTTTGTGAACAATTTCTTTCTTCTTTAAGCTCTAGGGATGTGTGTGAAGTGTGAGGTATAGGTCACGTTCAAAAGCCTTTGCTTCCCACTCAGGGAAACACCCTTCAGTGATGTGCAAGGAATGAGCTGAAATCATTTCAGGGTATGGGATGCAGTCAAGCATCCTGAGTGGCATTCCTAAGCAGAGATGTCAAAAGCCAGTTGCTGTGGAAAATTGCTTCTCTTCTGCTGTGGGAGCCCCAGATGTTGATCTTGACATAACATTTGTTTAATGCTTGGAACAATATGCATCCAAAGCACCCTGCTGTGCAGCCTGACAGACTCTCCCCTGTACAAGAGCATCTCTTATCAAGACACAGGTTTGCCTGAAGAAATATTATTTCATTATGATCTTGGCTAAAATTATGCACAGTGTATATCTTTTTCTCTAGTCCATTAATAGACTTGATTCCCAAAGAAGCAGATGTGCTCTCTGTGGTAAATACTATTCTTATGACTCATTGTGTCACTGGTCACAAGAAACCCATTTTCCCCACAAAGCTGTTGAAAAAACAAAAAAAAAGTGTTAATTTTTTGCATTTTTTAAAATTTCAATTTTCCTTCAGAGTGTTATAGGCTTTGGTCAAGTCCAAATTTGATTATTTTACTTAAACTTGTGTGTGTGTGTGTGTATTCTTTTTTTTGTTTTGTTTTCCTTGAAATGAACCTTGAAATTTTAATGTGTGGGTATTTTTCACAGAAGCTTTCTGTCTACAGAACAGCCCTAAAACTATGCTGTGTACAAAGTCTTTGCCAGTGGTAGCTGAAGAGAATTCTGTCCTTTAACAGGGAGAAGAACCTGTAAAAAACTTGTATTGCTGCCACTGTGTCACTCATTGTCCACCTGAGAATCTCAGAGTACATTACAAACACTTAAGAGCTAGATAGTGCTTCTTATACAACATTTTTCCCCTTTTGAATGACAGTGGAAATACATTAATAAAATTCTAAAAAAACCCCTCATAGCATCTCTCCCAGATGAAGTACTGAATGTTGATAGCATAGCTTTATGTTCCCTACATGTAGAAAGAAAGTTAGTTCTATAATTTGGATGCAGTTAATCATGCTGTTTCCCTCTATAATTTGGATATAGTTAATTGTGCTGTTTTTTTCTCTTCCTACCCATCCCAAAATCACATTCAGGGAATTTTAGCTGAGTCTTTATATCCTCACAAGTTTTGCTGCTTCCATAAACCCAGCAAGAGCTGTCTAGATGATTTCCTTTTTATGTTGCAGAGTGTTTTGGACTTTGTTTTACAGGCTTGTCTGTATAAAATGCTGAGCTTCCACTCATGAAGAGGCAGGGAGCCTCCTCCATTTCTCCCTTCATTTTCCCACAGTGGATTTGATTGATGTTTCTCTGTTTCAGCACCTCCTATAAAGGTGAACAGAGCCAGAGGGAAAAGCAGATCTCTCTGAAAGTGCAGCAGATCTCTGTAATGCTCACCAAACTCTTCATTCTTCTCCAGTTTAGAGTGTCCATCAACCAATTATGAAACAAAATCACTCTCTCATCCCTGAGCTGATCAGCTGACTGCTCTGCATAGCAAATGGTAAGGAAGCAGCTCTCAGAGTGTACTTTTCTCATGCATTGTTTGTGAATAGTGAATTAATAAAAGCAGGATTGGGTTGTGATTGTAGCAGATTGAAAAGGCCAAAGCTAAGTTCATTGTGCAATTTACTCACCACAGGTGAAATTTATTCCCTTCTACATAAGAGCAAAGATTTTTGCTGAAAGTGAGTGAAATGTAAATGGTCTGCAGGACTTCTTGAGTCACTGTTCATCAAGAATATCATCACTACTGCTTAAGGTCCTGTGTTATGAATTTTTTTGTGCTTAAAATCATAAACTGCTGCATTATGAAATGAAGCTAGAAACATCAAGAGTATTTCATAATTTATGTGTACTGTAGGGAAATCACTTTAGAAGAATCTTCTTCCCTGACTACCTTGGTCTTTTTTCCAGTTTCTGAGGACAGTGTGTCATTTTCTGTTCACTGTAATTTCTTCTTTTCACAAAATGTTCACAAGTTTCTTGCCATGTGTATAGTATAGAAAAAGCTTCCTGTAAATGTAGCCCAGTGCAATATACAGCACAAAGATTTCTTCCTTTATTCCAGTTTCTTTCCTCTGGTTGTTTTCAGCTTGCTTCCAGCTTTCTGGTATCCTGATGGGAAGGTGGCCTTGATTACCTGTGGTGCCCTGAGAAGCTACTGACAGACTTAAATCAGGTAATTCCACTGCAGTGCTATTACACAACTAATATTTTAGGAGTACCCTAATCTAAGAGAAAAAAAATACATATTTGATACAGTTAATGTTTGATTACATTATGGAACTGAAGTCAGTAGGGCACTTTGTGGACCTAGGGAGCTACCATGCAAAGTATGTATAAATTCTGTAGCTTTTCTCAGTCAGAGTAACCACTTGGATCAGTGCCTCTGTGTATTCATCTCACCTGAGCTTAACAGGTGCTGGGAACAGCTGTACACATTCATTTTTACATGAATGGAAAATCTCTGCTGGCAGATTCCAATACCAGAGCTTTTACTAGGCATTGTAGAAGAGAGAAAAGTTCTTTCCAAGTAAATGGCAGAACTTGAGACAGACTTTTTCCAGGCTCTGCTGAATTTGACAGATGTTGAAGAATATTTCCTGTCTTGGCTGAAGTTGGAACCTGCTGTTCTCCAGTGGTTCCCTACATGTTACAGATTATCAGCCACAGAAGTGGTTTCTCATCAAGCTAGATGGAGAGTCTGCAAAACTCTCCCCACTACAGGCCTCAGGTGTGTCAGGAATTACTGTAGTCTAGAACATCCACAGAAATAGCCCTTACATTTTTTGTGAAGGTAAAGAACAAGACCTATACCTATAAGACACTCAAAATATCACAAGCACTGCCATCTCCTTAAGGAGCTACAGGCACATCCAAAAACTGGAGGGTGGTCACACAAATGCTGGAAAGACTACTGGGACACATGGATGCTGCTGCTTGTGACTGGGTGAAATCAGTTTTGTTTTCAAGTCCCCTTCCTCTCCTATACTTTCTTGGACATTTAACACATTGTTGCTGCAGTATTGCAACTGGACTACTGAATTTAGGTTTCCTTTGTGAAGCCCCACTCTAACACTAAACCTGGAAATATTACTTTCATGGCCAAAACCTATACTCCAATAAAAAGAGAAGTTATGCTATGACAGATACCACATTTCTGTTCTTTGTGTGGGACACAGAATAATCCATAGCAAGCCACTTTTCTGTGCCACTCTTAGCAGCTGCTGTCCTTGGCTGGGTAAGTTTTCCTCAGTGTCTTTATCAGGGAGTGGAAGGCTGAGTGGGGATTAGAAATCCCACACTCTTTTTCCTTACCGTGCTGACACCTTGTGGTAATGCTGTGGCCACGCTGAGGAACGACTGGGAGGCAGGCTGTAGTTTTCCTGGTGTTTTCCTCTTCTCCTGAGGCAGAATTGCTTTGTGTCCTCCTGCAATAAAGCTGCTGAGCTTCATTGTTGTCCCTGAGCCTGCCACTGCTGTGAGGGGTGGAGGTGTGGATTTTACTGGGTTGTACAAGAGAACATGAGGCACAGAAGGCTGCAGCTGTTAACACTCCATACAAAAGTCCTTCTTCCTGTTGATCAAGAGGGAACTCTGATACCAGTCAGGCAGAATTATTGTTGTGACTGTGAGCTTAATCATTGTAACTGCCAGAATCCTGCATTAGGCATTTCCAGGCTGCCTGCATTTGGCCTAGGCAGTGATTTGCTCTCCTAACAGGACTGGACCCACTCTCACCTGTGGTCCTGCATCACCAGCCACCTCAGCTGCCCATCGAGGGCTCAGAAAGCAGCCAGGAGCCTCTTCAAGGAGCACAAACAAACAGGAGCAGCTGTTTGAAAATTCACTCCTCTTTATTATCCCTCATTCTGACAGATGGCAGCAATGGCAAGTGCCAGGCACCTCCTCCACACCATCAAGAACAACCTCTTTCAAGAGCGCCGCAGGAGGAAGGAGGCTCAGAGGAGGAGGGCTCTGGAGATGGCAGAGGAGAAGCACTTCCCTACTCACAAAAAGGCTTTGTGAGTTTCTGCTTCTAATGGGGTTATAAGTCTCTCAGTAGTAAGTCAGGCTGTGGGGTATTGCTTGATTATATCCTTTGAGTAAGTGATTTGAAGACAGACCCCACACCATGCCATGATTTTTCCATTAAAAAGGGAAAGCATAAGTGGAAAGTTGTTGGACATTGTTCTATAGCTTAACTACTATTACCATGCTGACAACCCAATAACAAGTTCTTATAAAATATAACATCATTGTGCCTTCCCTCCTTCCTTATGTCATCTCTTTCTCTCCATGCCACTCCTTATGGCCAGTCTAGGGTCAAGCATTGCAAATATTTAGTACCTCTGTGACACATTCATTGGAAATTTACTGTGAGTACTTTCCACATGTGAACCAGAGCACACTCACTGGCAGTCATTCTACTCAAGTCCCACTGAACAGCAGTCCTGTGGGATTATTCACAGTACTGAGAAGCTGATCTTACCACTTCAGTTCTCTCAGAGCTGTTCTGCTTTGTGTGCTTTACACATGTTAGTGTGTAAACTCATTACTGTATTTCCACTGATCACAGTGGTTAATAATGAGCATTGGAGATCATGCTGTGATTTTTCCTGTAGTTTCTCTTTCCTTGCTCTGAGATTTTGGTTGATGTTAAGGTGTAGAAACTGCAGGGAATGATTAGATGAGATAAGCAGTATGAACCCACAAAGGGTGAGATTCTATTCTGGTTGTATGAGGACCTAGCAGCTCTCTTACACCTCAAGTGTCTTCTCCAAATGAGGCTTCAGTGAGACTGAAATATGGAAAAAATGGTCACTTCTCTCTACATGAATTAATTTCATCCTTGCACAAAGGAGGATCAAAATCTCTTAGCAAAAACTTGATTGTGCTGCACTGCTAGGTAGGTAAATTGCTATTAGAAACCACTTTTATATACAGGAAGATTAAGGGATAATAATTACAGTGATTCTCATGGAGAATATTTGGTGTTTGTATTTTAGAATGTAGTAAAATGCAAAGTGTTTTCCATTGCCAATATTTCCCCACTTGTATTCAGCAACAAAAGATATTTCTTCATTTTGAATGTCCTTTAATCCTTCTGTGAGCAGTCAAGATTTCTCTGTAGTTCCATGGGAGTTTTGCTTTCCTAATGCTTAGGTAGCAAAGAGGGATGACTTTGGGGTTGCTGTTGCAGGTGTCATTGTGGGGCTGACAGGTGCCTGGGCTGTTCCCAGCAGAGAATGGACTGAACAGCAGGATATCCAGCCCTTTGCCATCCTCTTGTAGTTGAATTTCCCAAGATATTTAGTTAAAGGAAGCAAAAAAGAGAAGCCTCAAATTGCAGGGATACTAAATGGGCAGAAAGAACTGGTTGAGATTCTGTTGAAAGAGTAGAATTTGTTTTATGGACTTTCATTCTTTCAGCCAGATGATGCCAGCAGACATAGCTAAACCAGACTTCTGGCTTAGTCAATAGCACAGCTGTCTGCTTACAGTGAATTACTTTTATTTTCATCTGTCTGGGTACCAAAACCATATAAGGCTTGATCCTTTCTCTACTCATTATTTCTATTTCTCTGTTGGCATACAGTCCCCCTGCAGAGCTCAGTGCTCCACCACCACCTGGCCCTGAGAACCCATCTTCCCCAGTGGACAGACCTGTCCTGGAGTCCCCCAGGTTCATGACTGAAGAGAGAACTGTACTGCAGAAGAGTGAGAATAACAGCAAGGCACCAGAGCAAGGCCAGACAAAATCTCAGGTGAGCAAAACATGAAGCTGTAATAGTGCTAAAGCTGAGAAGACAACCTACCAAGTTAAATATCTAATTGCCTCCTAATTACCAATGACCTCCAGAAGCATTTGTAAGAATATTTGCTGGGTTACTTTTTGGTTTCTTCTTTGGTGTTATCTCAGAGGAACACACTAAAGAACTGCTAAGACTGGTGTCCTCTCTCTATTCTGACAGTAAAAAAATGCCATCATGTCCTCCTACTGCAAGCAAATGCCAAGGAAGAAGACCTTGATTCTTAATTCTTACCAAGCTCAGGCCACTTTTGTCACCATAACAACAGCAAGAGCACAGAATGGGCCCTTCTTAAGGACAAAACCAGAGTAGTGTCCACTCCAACTAAAACAGCTCATGCACAGAAGCTCTCCACTAATCCATTTCCAGGTTCCCTGCATAGAAACAATGCTAGAGGAATGCATAGGACAGTACAGATAAAAATAAACACATAGCATTTTTTTGTTTCTATATTTATTTGAGAGGTTGACAGCTGGGCACATACTCAGAATACAGGGAACACTGGGCTGTGTTCAAAACAGTTTGTGTCATCCACTCATCTTGTTCTTCCCAGAAGCCAAGGGTGCAGTGACTGAGCACTGGCCTGTGCACGTCAGGTCCCTCTTTTGGCTGCTACTGCTGTGCTGCCCTTTGGGAGACATGGCTTGTAGTGCTCTGCTGCTCAGCTCAGGTGTAGTGTCAGCTCACATGCAGCTGCAGGAGAAGTTGTGGGCAGACATTGCTCAAGCATAAAAAGTTGGTGGCTGGCATTTGTCATTTGGGAGGACAGTGAGACAGGACTTGCACCCCTGTAGGAGGATTCTGTCAGATGCATTGCTTTCTTGTTCATTCTCTCTCTGGGCTGAGAATGCTTTTTGAGCAGCTCTGCTGCTCAGCTCAGGTGTAGTGTCAGCTCACATGCAGCTGCAGGAGAAGTTGTGGGCAGACATTGCTCAAGCATAAAATGTTGGTGGCTGGCATTTGTCATTTGGGAGAACAGTGAGACAAGGACTTGCACCCCTGCAGTAGGATTCTGTCAGATGCATTGCTCTTTTTTTCATTTTCTCTCTGGGCTGAGAATGCCTTTTGAGCAGTTCTGTGCTGATTTTTACAGGGCAGATTATTTCAGTGCTGCTTAAAAAGATACAGACCATAAATCCAATGATAGCTTTTAATAGAATCCATGAGCTTGGAAGTCCTGGGGACCCAGCTCTTAGTCTCATGATTTCCTGGCAGCCCTGATTCCAGCCCAGCTTATGCCATGCCTCTAAAGCAGCTTACCTGGAAAGTGTTTGTCTCCCTGACTTCTGGGCTTCTGTCCCCTGCATGGCCCAGAGGCAGCTACTTCCATTCAAAAATGAGGAATTTCCCTTTTCTCTTCCACACCCAGTCTCTCCCTCCATCTCCTTGTCCCAAAGCATCTGTGAGCCTTGGAGGAGACTGTTCCCAAACCAGGATATTCCATTTTGCAGAAATTCCAGGCAGTGAGGTTTTTATTCTAGTTTAAACCAAACAGAATCTCACACATTTAGAATTTGTCATAGGACAAAGAATTTGTTCTGGACAGTATATTTTCCAGCCTGTCCTCATATCCATTAGAAATATTTTAACACATCAGTTGTTTGCAATCAATTAAATAAAAAGGTCAACTAGTACATCTGTAAAACAGACCCAATCTCAAATTTACCATGCCCTCTGATACCAAAATTTGCATAGAAAATGAAATGTTATTGCTGATAAAGTTGTGAACAGGTATTTTTATCTTTTTTTGTTATAGGCAGTTGTCTCTTTTGAAGCAGATGTGTTAAAAATACACAAATCCCTCAAAAGCATTCACAATGAAACCAGGTAGGTAAATGCAGTAGTACAGTGGCTGGAGGCTGGGGCAGTGCTGCTCCAGAGAAGAAAGGTTTTGAGATTTAAAGAACAAAAATCCTATCAAATGGGGATGAATGATAAAAACTCAGCAGCAAAAACTTTACACAGACATCACTGGAAAAACAATTTCTGTCAAAACAAAACATTTTGGGTTGTTTTCATCAGCATTTCTGCAGTTATTAGTTTATGGTTCTAAAAGTCATTTTTAAGGGAAAAATGTTCATTCATATAAAAATATCAGAGTAGCATAGTGTTTAATTTTTTTTCTCTGAATAATGCTTAATCAAAACAAATTTCATCATTCACATTCAGTTTTTAAATCAAAGTAGGGTATCTTTCTAAAAATATGCTCTAAATCTAATAGAGATTACAGATTTAATAGAGTGACTATCAGTAAAAATTCCATGACTTAGATTTATCACAGAGTCCCTTCTGGTATTCAAACCTTTGACATGATAAAATATTAATTCCTAAATGACAAGTTTCTTGGGCAGTTTGGTGGAGGGGGGATGTTGTTGTGTGGGCAAGCATGTTTCCCTTTTTCTTTAACTTCTGCTTTCCCCTCTTTCATTTTTGTGGTGTTATATGAATGTGCTGTAGATATAATCATCTCTGTGACCACTGAAAACAGTGGAATTACAGCAAAGTGTAGAATTTGATCCTGAAGCTACTCTATTTTCTTCAGTATGTCCAGTTCCCTCTGTTCCTTTTTTGTTTCATTCTAATAAGTCAGTGTGCAATTGCTGCTCCAAATTCACACAAGGGCACTCCAAGACTAGAGCAATACAATAGTTTCATTTTAAGTCTCTGTCCTTACCTCACTCTTTGTTCTCATATGGGAAAATAAAGAGATAGGGCAGAGATCTTCAGCTTTCATTTAGCTTAGCAGTACTTGAGAGGATATCTGGGAAGCCTGCTCCTGAAATACCCAGAGCTCATCATGGAAGGGGGTGAATTTATCATATTGCACATGGGAAGCTCTTTGTTCTTATTTGTGGACCAACTTCCAGCATTTATGTGCCTGTTCACAGAACTGGGCCCCAAGTTAATTGAGGGTAGTCAGCATTTTACAGTAAATAAACACATTAAATAAATGATACAGTAGTAAATACATTAAAAGCTGTTATAAGGGACCACTGTAATATTTATTTTAACATTAAACAGACTGACGTGCTGTCCCTTTCTGATAAATCTTGCATAATTCCAGTGAAACTGATGTGGCTCTCATCTGTGAGCCAATGCATACCCAAAAGAAAGTGAATCAGATGGACTTGTGGATCTAAACAAGCAAGGGAGTGAACTACTTCAGCTGTGTGATATGGAGAAGTTGTGCTGCACAGAATGCCAGGAGCAAGAAGAAACCCAGTCTTCCTCCTGTAGAAGTAGTAGAGGCTGTGAAGAGTAGAGGCTGCTTTTACTCCTTTCTTGCCCAGGAGGAAACAATGGGAATCTTTTGCAGGTCAGGGAATTGCCAAGAATTAGTGTGCTTCTAGACAGAGGAACTGCTCTAAGTTGTCTCCTGTTGTAGCCACCTTGGTGGGAAAGGTAAAACCCCAAGAGACAAGGCTCAGTCCTGGCCACAGTTCTGCTCAGCTTGCATCTTTCCTCATCTAGAACACTCTTGATAATTCCATGGATACAGTCCAGTTCCTGAAATAGTGGCCTCTAACCCCAAAGCTGACCAAAAATTCCTGATCTGACAAAGAGGAGAAAATTTGTGCTACAGTATTTGCTCTTTTCCATGACTGTGTGTATTTGTGATCCAGCAAAACCCCCACCCTCCTGTGTCCCTGGCAGGTACATGAGGAAGCAGCTAAACAAATGGAAGGAGGAAATGCAATTTCTTCACAACTGCCAGGAAGATAAAAGCTGCAAAATAGAGGCAAAGCTCCAAAGCCTGAGAGCAAGCCATGAAAACCTGCAAATGAAGCTGCAGCAAATGAAGCAAGAAGTAAAGGTATAGTGATGAATATACCAAGAATCTTCACAGCTAGGGACAATTACTGAACACTAACTACTCCTTTTCCTGCAAACCAACACTCTTGATACTATTTTGTGCACCTTCTGCTTACCTGCTCAGTCATCTCAGGTTCTTGACTTCAGAGAAAGCAGATGGGCTCTTTGCAGCAGGGATTTTCATGTCATTCTGTATATATTTAGGATGTAGCCCAGCCACTAATGTCTAGAAAATTCCAACTACAATGGTGGCACTGACATTCAACCTAGCCAGTTGGGATTTCAGATCTTAACAGGTCTGAGGTATGTTTGATATGTGTTTAATACACACACATATTTTTCCCACTAGTTTAATTATTTTAGAACAATTTTCCTGCAAGTTTACCCTTGGAACATAATTATTCAGACTTTTGAATGGCATTAAAGCATATGATGTCTTCAGATTGCAATTGTGAGAAAAGTGGCCACAGGGATTGGTCCAAACTCAAACATAAAGTTTTATTTTACTGCAGGAAAATATTTTATTCGAGAAAAAAATTGGTTTAGTTCACCAATAATTAAATATATATTTTTTTTATTATTATTATTCTGACCCCAAATTATGTTCCTGCCTATTTTGGTGCTACCAGAAAACCAAAACATTGGTTATTTTCACAATGTGTTTTGTCTATTGTAGACAATGTTGCAGTCATCAGAGCCTCCTTTTGCACATCATCAGAATATGATACCAAGAAATCCACATGTCCAGCTGGAAAGGAGAATGCAGAGTGGATTAAATCCTGCCCAGATAAGTCCCACTTCCAGAACATGTGCAGACAGGCAATCTTTGAATCCCCCCAACTCTGCAAATAGAATGCAGCTTCTACAGACCCCTGAGGTTCCAACTGCAGTGGACTTTATGCTCTCAGAAGACCCACTGGAGTCAGTGTCCCTGCAGAGCAACAGACCTTTTATGGGGCAATATAAAAAACCAAATGAGAATCAAACACATCTGCCTGGACTGACAGGAGACTCCCCTGATGCCATGATGAGGAATACAGTTCCTAGTCCCACAGCAGTGCATATGGCACCTGCTGAGAAGGAAGTCAGTGAGGAAATGGAACTGCAGCAGCTAGTGATGAAACTGGAAGATGTATTGTCCTTCCAAGCCCAAACAGGTACAAGTTCTCCCAGTTATACTTGGTGTCTTTTCACTTTCATCCAGTTTACTCTGTAATACTGTTTGTAATCATTCAACCCTCAGAGGAAACTCAGAATCTTGCCTTTGCCATTGTAGAAGTATTCCAGCTCTAGAGTGTAGGGCAGAAGATATTCCTGCAAGTTGGAATATAGCCCCTAACATTGGAATAATGTGAAACAGGATGAATCAAAGACCATGAGAGGAAATCAGTCTCAGCAGTCAGTTAGGGAGCAAACTTACACTGGTGGAGGCACTGGGGGTCTCTGCCCCTTCTGTGACAGTGTAACTGTGACTAGTCCAGGCTGACTTCCAGCAGTACAAAATCCCTTGGGCATCAACAGTGTCACACAGCAGAGCTTTGTTCAACACTCAGGGTGCCTTGCTTTTGATAATGGGGGCATAATGAGGAGAGAGACAGAAAAAGTGCTATTTCTACAGTTATCTTACATTAGAGATCCATAAAGAGTTTTTCAGGATTCTGGCAGCATCCAAGTGCTCTGAAAGACTTAAAATCTGTTCTGCTTTTCAGCTCAACAGTCTGCTTTGGAGCAGGAGCTCTTCTCTGCAGCTGAACGTGTTTGCAGATCCTTTTCTGACCTCATCAGCCAAGTAACTTCACCAGCTTATAAATGATGGAAACTACCACTCACTGTACAGCTTCACTGGACTGTGGAAGGTAATTGGTGCCACGTGAGACTCTTTAAAGTGTCTCAGATGTTGCATTTTAATAACCCAGCATAGGAGATTTCTGCATTTACTGACTTCCCCAGGAAGATTGGAGAATGATGTTCCTTTTCTATTGATGGTTTCCAGCTCCTGTGCAGTAGCTGCTGGCTCAGCTGATAAAACCCAGCATGTCTTCAGTCATGTTCCACTGGCTTCCACAACTGTCCTCCCTTCAGAATGATCAATATATGATCAATAATAGCTTGTGTTTCAGGAACATCTATTTCTTTATACTAGAGTTGGTTTGAGCCAACTGGTTTCAGTGATGCATTTTCTATCACTTTGTTGTTTCTTAGACTAAAGGAAGAAGTTCTTACCTGTCAGACTTCTCAGTGCTTGACATTGACATATTCATATTTTTCCAAACTACTGAATTCATACATAAAGGAAAAGATGCTTTGAACTTTTAAAGGAATTTGATTGCTTTAGAAAAGCCTTTCCATTATTGATGAACTTATATATTAGTTAGAATGGTTAATAAGAATGTAATCTTACCTGCAGCATCTAAAATGTGAGAAAAGTAATGTGATTCCTCAGCAGTGCAAATGATTGCTCACTTCTCTCTCTAGCTGTTGATGGGCTATGGTTGAGTTACATCCTTGGAATTGTGCTGCATCACTTGTTCATGACAGCAGCAAGGAGAACTTTTTTTTTTCTGATAATGCACAGAAGTATTTTAAAGATCTGAGAAACTGAAATTATTCTGTACCACTTCAGAGAGAAAAATTCTAGAACCTGCCACTTGCCCTTTTCTGCAGGAAGTACAGAAAAAATAGTGAATGAGTATGTGTATGTGGACTCAAAACCACTCATGGTTCAAGAAAATTTTCATACTTTCAAGGATTTCAGATGAATCACTGGAAATAGATCAGCTTTCCAAGAGAGAAAATAGTCCTAGTCTTTACAGGAATTTTTCTATGATTACTGAGAAATTTGATTTGGGTGAAAGCAAAATATTCTTGGAAGCTTTGGGAGGGAAGTCAGGTAAATTACATGTTCTGAAGCTTTGTTTCATGTGTAAGCAAAACAAAGTTCAGGCTAATGTGGTTGAAAAGGCCAAGGAAAAGTGTAGCACTTAAGAAAAGCTGCTCAGCAGAACGTTTACTTTTCCACATAGATTCTCCTAATCTTGTATTTTTCAGAATGAATTATCACCAAGATAAAGGGAAGACTGTCTGACTCATTAAAATGTCCAGAAATATTGTTTTCTGTAGGTAGCAGCTCAGCCACCTTCTTGAAAGACCTTATACTGTGGCAGTCCTGGTTCTTTTGGCTAGTTTTGGTCACAGCCTTAATTACACATACTGAACCATGATGAACTCTTCCTTCATGGAAGCACATAAAGACTCAAGGAAGAGTTTTCCTGTGCAAATAAGCCCTTGTTTAGCTGCCAGGTCCCTATAGGATGAGAGGGGGAAAAATCCCAAGGCTTTTATTTTGTTGTTGCCCAGTTTAGCTGACAGTGAAGCAACCTCAGTCAGACACGTTCACCCCATCCTTCTTCTGACCCTTTCAGACTGAAGAACAGTAAGCCAGGAACAGTATCTGCAGAAACAATCCTAGCTCACCCCAAGATCTGCCATGAAGTTTACAGGGGTGAACCATATGCAGTGGTGGGAGGCAATATCCTGTCTTCAACCCCAGGGACATTTTGAATTGTTCCTGTATGGCAAATCCACTTGCATCTCATACTCACAGCACTTGGGTTTTTTCTTAACACAGATACTCTAGGAGGCCCTGATTTAGTGAGTGAATCTACACCAAACATCATCATTATAGTGTGTTTTCATGCTAAATTATTGAGACCAGGATAAAAGCAAGCAAGACTTAAGTTATAAACTTAGAATTGAGCTCAGAGCTTCAGAGAGAGAAGTTGCCTGAAGTAGGATTTCCTTTAGGAACTTTATCACTTGCAGGTTTACACGTAATTAATTGCAACCCCTTTTTTATTTCAGCACAATTCATGACAGATTGTCTCCTTTACATCAGCAGTTTCCAAGTGTTCTCCATAGTCTGACCTATGCTAGAGATTCAGCTGTTTTCTCAGTCTTTCCTCCACATACTAAACCTTTCCTGCCCATTTCCTAAAAGGCAAAATGATGCTACAGCCTGTTAATTAGGAAACTTGCTGAAGCAGAAAAGTGTTGCAAATTTGTTTAATCTAAACACCAGCTTGGCCCATAGTGATATTTCACCATTTCTTTTGCTGTCTGACAGGAGGCAGAAAGCTGCCAGCAGCCCTTTTCTAGGGGATCCTGGTTTTACTGGTGGGATGTATCTAAAATAGAAGCACTAGCCCATTTTGAGATTTCATTTACACATTTTGAACCTATTACTGCAAGTTAATGAACACTTAGCAAATGGGTTTTAATTTGGGCATTTAATTTTGGGAAAGAAAAAAAAAAGGCAACCAAATATTGCCACATGGTCAAAGAAAGAATCTTTGAGTGAGCAGCTAAATGTAGTTGCCCTGGAAAGCTGAATTTTGTAGTTGCCTTCAGCCAGCCAGGCAGTGGAGGTATTTCATGTCATCAAAGCATCAAATGTTACCTACCCAAAGTTATCTTGCTTTAGTTTAATGTCAAATTGCCTATTGGAATTATCTGTAACAGTCAGAGGGTATGACATCTATAAACAACTTGCAAACTGAAAAAGAAACAAATTCAAGTTACATATGAGAATTCTTTGGGTTAAACACTTTAAGTGAGAAAGTGTAACATTTTAAGTGCTGTTTTCAATAACTATAATTTTAGGGAAAAACCTGTAAAAATACATGTGAAAGCAGAGGAGCTGGGAAAACCTGTTAACCCTTTTACTTTTGATGGAAAAATGTTTTTAAGGTATTTTTAATACAAAATAAGCACTATTTCAGCAGCATGATGTCTTTCAGCAGTAGTTGCTCTGTGCAAGTGTACAGCTCTGCATACAAAATGTTGACTCTAACCCTGCCTTGGAGATAGTGGCAGGTTTTTGGCAATTTCCTTCTCTGTTTGTCTATATCTTACTTGAAGGATCAGTTGTTCCTGTTTTGGCACCCAAAAGACAATAGCTTGAATAGGTTGGATGCATTACAAAAAGCCTGACATACACACAGACTGAAGTAGACAGCTGCTTATAAATCATGCAGTTTATTAAGGAGAGTGAATTTATAGGGAATTAAAAAAAAACCTCACAAGTCCAAGTTAACAGAGATACAGTGCTCATAGTTGCAGGCCTTCTTCCACCATGTAAATTGACAACAATAAGGATTAAAATACAAAAATTAAAGAGAAATAGTTTAAAAATATCTACAAATCAAGATCTTGGACTAAATGTGTCATTCCCTCTTTTTCCCTAGCTCTCTAATTATTCTTCCAAGTAGTGTAGATCTACTCTTATGCACATGGATACTTAAATCTTCAAACAAGTCTCTCTTCTTCAGAACTGTCGACCTCTGAAAATGAGAAAATACCCCTGAAAAGTGACATGAAAATGCATATAAGTAATCAATTCCCAAACAGCAAAGAGCAGCTGAATACTCAGTTTCCCACACCCAGGTTTCCTCCATCTGTAGCTGCTGCTGGTGCCCATTTTATCAGTATTGCCCCCAGGCCTCTTGTTTTGCCAATAGCTGTATCCTCCCATTTGCAAATTGCCTTTTCAGTGTCGAGTTACTTTGACCTTTTCCCTTCACATGGACCTTTTCCTTCAGTCTCCCTATAAAACTCTTCCACTATTTCCTTGAGGAGCTATGGGGCATTTTCTTTGCAGTGATCTCCAAAAGCCAGCAAATTTGCTTTCTTTTCTTTTAGACACATACAGCTTCTGAAAAAGTAACTGGTTAAGACACTGCTTACTTACCAGACCTCAAATGTGTGCTACAAGCAGCTCTGCCCCCTCCCTGGCAGCCTGCAGTGCAGCAGTGGGGACAGCAAGCTGGCTGTGGTGGGCCAGGTGGAGGAGGGGATGTGAGCCCAGGTACCTGCAGGTGTGAGGGAGGGGGGCTCAGCTGCAGCCACCAGCAGGGGCTGCTGGGTGAGAAGGGGCAGAAAAGGGGGAGAGAAGGCTTTGGGCTTGTGTTCTTCACATGTTTCTGCTGGAGACCTACTAGGTGGCTTCTTGAGGAGGGTTGTCTTGTACAGCTGCACTTCAGGACATCTCACTGTGAGTACAAAAGCTGTGTTTTTCTTCTGTTTCTTAAGTGCTAATGTGGCTCATTAAGAGTTGGTACAACTGTAATGTATCCAGCTCCAGTGCTGCAGTATATTGGAAATGTTCCTGTGAAACCCATTTTTTCATCATGATTGGGCTTTTGTTAGGAGAAAGGGATGAGGTACTAAAGGTACCTTGGCCAGGCAACTATGAAGGGCACTCCCTACTTGTCTCAGCTGACCAACACTCCTGTGTAGGCTATCTGGGGAAGCTGAAATGCTGCTGGGTTGAGTGTGGTGTTAGCTGGATGGAGGCAGTTGGTCAGAGAAATCACATGCAGCTATTCTGATCTGGTTGGTTTTGTCATGGATTGTGTAGAGTTTGAAGAGTATGTTCAGACCAGGTAGTAATTGCAATCAGGAGTCTGGCAGGACTACATTGGTTTAGAAAACTGTTTGAGCCCAGAATTCTGAGCCTGGGTTATTTCTTCCACTGTGCTGGTGCACACTCAGCAAGGCTTGTTTCCCAAGTATGGGCAACTGTGAGATTGCTTCTTAAATGAGATGAAGTAGTTCTGATGAGTCCTTTTACCAAGGACTTCACTAAGGTGTTGGGCTTGGAGGGTGTTTCTGGTCTTAGAAAAGCCCAGTCCCTGATACTCAGTTTTCACAATGACCTCATGGAATTTATCCTTCAGTTCTGAAATCTGACACTAGATCAACAACATCTTAACATCAGTATTGCTGTGCCAAGTCCAGGTCTCTCTCTTGCTTTTCCAATTCAATTATGTTTAAGGAACTACAGTGAATGCCACTTACAGGTTCCTCATGACTTATGATCCTGTTTGCAATTAAGAAGAAAAAAAAAAAAAACACAAACAAATTGAAATTGTGACTAAAAGGAGTAAGATGAAAAACTTCAGTATGGAGCAATAAAGATGTTATCAACAGTTGCAAAAGTAACAGTATAAAGCAAAATATCTTGCTTTATTGTCTGACTTCTAGAACAAGCCTGCTGAAAGTTATTCATATTGCCCATGTGGACATGAAGCACACAAGGTCATCCAAATTTCAGATGCTCTTAGTGCTGCTCTTTGGGCTGCACAAACAGGCTGGTACACCTCTGTGCACAGGAAGAGGTAACTCTATTCATCATCATTTGGCAGGATGCCATTTCTACCTGCAGTTATTAACAGCTGATTTCTGCTTTCACTGACCAAACAAGATGGGTCAAGGGTTACAAAGATTAAACCAGCTGATTTTGTTAAGAAACTGGGAGACTTGGATGAGAGGCTAGATAGCCCCTCCAAAGAATTTAATGTAGGTTGTCACTGCTGTGTGCTGCCTCCTACTGAGTGATGTTAATCAGCTGTGCAGAGAAACCAGATTAACTGATTACAGTTCACAAAACAAAGAGGTAAAAGAATAGAGAAGGGGAGGAAGCATTGTTCTTCTTAAAGTGTGAATGCTTAGTAGTGCTTAAAATCTTTGTAGAGAAGTAAACAAAACTCAGTATTTATCACAAAAGCCATAATTGGATTCTTGAAAATAGATCTTAATCTTGACCAGAACAAAAGCTCTTTGTTTAGGAAAAATCAGTGTGACATAAACACCAAGAGCCAGATGTGAACACAAGGCTGAGGGGGGATTTAGACAGTGGTATTCAAAACTTCAGTCCTGAAACCAAAAATTCAGCTGGTGCTTCAGCCTGGTGGGCATCTCAGGTTTTGATAGTACTATTGCCTCAAGCATCTAAGGTTGCATTCTGTTTACACCCAAAAGTGCATCAGTCTCACCAGGACTGAGAAGTGTGTTGCCTTTGTGATGTCTGAGGCCACCTGGGAACTGGAAGGCAGGCAGTACAGAATGCCCTTCTAGTTCCCAGGTGGCCTCAGACATCACAAAGGGCAGATCTCCTGAGAGCTGCTGTGTCTCAGACTGTTTGCAGAGCAGGATAGGATCAGCTCCTTGGTTTTGAAGTGCAGATAGAATTGTTTAGTTCAGAAGTTAGAAACTGGTCCTGTGTGTGTAAGGAGCTCTTCAGTCTGAGGGGAATAATTCAAACCCAACTCCTACCTCCTGGCTTAATGGCTAGGGTACTGTCTGTGGGTAAGAGGGGTAAGGACCTCTCAATCCTTCCTATCTCAGATATTATCTTGCAGTACACTAAACATCTCCAGGTTTGTGGGCAAGTCCCTTCTTCAGAGACACTGTAATGGGTGGCTGCCCAGAGAGGTTCTTCATTATTCCATGGGCATTCCCACCAATGTTAGTAACTAGGACACTGAGGAAGTGGAGCTAAGGGTCTGAATCCATCCAGGTGGAAAGGCAGTTCTGCCTTCACACTGTTGGTGATGGCAGCAGTGCTTCTACACCTCCACCAGATGATAGCACCCATCCCTTCCTGAAAGTGGATGTTCTTGAGGGAAGGATG
The DNA here is from genome assembly GCF_000691845.1 of Merops nubicus. Classification (NCBI taxonomy): domain Eukaryota; kingdom Metazoa; phylum Chordata; class Aves; order Coraciiformes; family Meropidae; genus Merops; species Merops nubicus. The sequence goes on along the minus strand of NW_008616933.1, from coordinate 3,684 downwards.
CATCTGTCGGCAGCAGGATCAGACCTGAAGCCTTGGAAGGGACTGGGGTTCAGGAAGAGCTATGCTACATCTTCCTGCAGGGAATGAGGAGGCTGAGTAACATGCTGCCCTCTGCAGATCCTGCAGTGAGGTGCCAGCTCACCTTGTTGCATATGGAGATGCTTTTCAGTGTGGGGATTCTGCTCTGGGGCTGCAAACCTGGAGATGAGGAACTGCAGGATTCAGTGCCATAGGTGGTGTTCTTCCTCCTGGGGCTGTGTCTGAAAGCCTGCACACATCTGAGGCCTAGGTCTGTTTCTGCTGCATGTTGGGCAAAGTTACCAGCATGGAAATAGGAAGCATCTAGTGGCTGACTATACTAGATGGCAAGTAAATGCACCCTTACTCTTCTGCTGCAAGACTGCTGCTCTCAGCAGCACCACTGCAACATACTCCTGAATACTCCTCTCTGAATGAGGAATTTGGAACTAGCCTGCCCATGGAACAACAGCAGTAAAAATATTGGTGTGGAAGAATATCTCTGTATGCTCAGTTGCTGAGCAGCCTTCTTTGTTTGTAACCTATGTCTCATTTTCTGCTGCCCCTTCTTCCCCAACACACTGAAATTTAAAAGCTGTCATTAGAGTTTGGGTTATCTGGAGGTCAAGTTTTTACTGAGACCACTTTGACCATAAGCATAGCTCTGGACTGGGGGCAGTGGGAGGTGGCTGTGCAGCACTGTCCTGCTTTTGTACTACTACCACATAACACAATCCACCTGTATCCTTCCAGCTAGACTCTAGGTGAGACACAAGACATGCATTAAAGGAGTAGTAACCTTGGTTTCTCCCTGTGAACTGAGAGTGTAGAGCAGTGATCCTCTGTTCATCTTCTGCCAGCTGCCTTCTCCCTAGGCCATGGGTTCTGGAGAGCACGCAGTCCACATAGATATCCCAGAAGAGCTGAGCCAGGTCCCAGAACAGAGCCCCATGTTTCAAGTTCTCTGAGGATTTCAGGAAGATCATGAAGTCCCAGAAGCCGCTGACAGAGTCAGAAATGCGAGGCTTCCTCATCTCCAGTAAGGCAGCTGAGGAAGACTCCCAGCACTGGGGGTCTGCTCGCCCGAGGGCTAGGGGATCGATCTGGCTGTGGCAGAGGAAGGGGGTGACACAGAATGCTCCCATGATTAGCAAAGTGCAGGTGAGCCTCATGGTGCAGCAGGTTCCTCCTCTGCTCCCGTGGTCTGTTACGTGACTGAAATGTGACAAAACCAAAAGAAGCTGAAAAACCTCTTGCTGCCAGATGCAGGAACAAAGCCCCAGTACCTTACGTGATGTGGAAAGCACTTCAGATGCTGCTAATTGTTTCTCTGCTCTTTAAAGACCTGCGTGTGCTTTTTTTGTGTGTATGAATGTAAGTGCTAGTGGAGTTGTGTTACTCTGTGCAGCAGAAGTGTGTGTCAAAGTTTGTTAATCATCCTCAAATCCACATGGTGAATTGTCTTATCTGGAACTTACTGAAAGTTTTTGGAGTTTTTTGATTTACAGATCACTCAAGTTTTTCAGTAAAAATCTGTTCCTTTTTACAGAGAATTTAAGCCTTTAGGCAGTCTTGCTTTCCTCAGAATTTTGTGAGCCCATTAAAACAGTCTGCAGATGAACAGGGATCTGTGGATAGGATGTAGGAAACTACTTGTTCAAAGTGTTGTTCTAAGGAGTTAATGGTAGGCTGCAAAATGATGCATTGAACAGGAGTGTTCCACCTGCTAAGGTGAAGAACAGCTCTGAACAGAGGGTAGAGCCAAGCCACAGCATGGCAGCTGTACTGCACAGCACATGTACACACATAGAATCACAGAATGCTTGGGTTGGAAGGGATCTCTAAAGGTCTCTAGTCCACCCCCCCTGCAGGGAGCAGGGACATCTCCAACTAGACCAGGTTGCTCAAAGCTCTATCCAACCTGACCTTGAATGGTTCCAGGGTTGGGGCATCCACCAGCTCGCTGGGCAGCCTGGGCCATCTCACTGTGAAAAATCTCTTCCTTATGTTTAGTCTAAACCTCCCCTCTTCCAGTGTAAACGATTACCCCTCACCCTGTCACAACAGGCCTTACTGAAAAATGTCACCATCCTTCTTCAAGGCCTCCCATTTGTGGAACTCAGCAACATCAGAGATCAGCTTTGGGGACAAATGATTCTGTTTTGATGTGCGTGCTGATCTGTTGGGTGTTCATGCTCTTGTGCTCTCAGTTTGATTGTTGAAGGTGTTGGGAGAGCAGAAGCTACCTCTCTTAATGAGCTTAATTCAATAATCAGGTGGCATTTTGTGTAGAAAGTGTCTTCTACGAGTGATCATAATGACCACAAGCAATGTTTATGGGCAGGAAACTGCTGAGGGCAGGATAAGCACATGCTCACAGACTGTGTGTGTCAAAGGCAGCCCAGCCACAGTCAGTGTGGAAAACCAGGGAAGAATTAGGCTGCTTTGGGAATGTATTTCATTGTAGAGCTAAAGGACTCTTCAGAGATTCAGTCCTTCTGGTGATGTTCTCACCTAGCCCCCTATTTGGCCACCTGATCAGGGTCTGGGAACATTTTGGAGGTATTCAGAGTTTCTTTTTCCAACTGCCTGTAGTCACTTCTCACTCTGAGCTGGGGTCTCCTGAAGGGCATTGTCTTGACAGCCTTGTATCTGAACCTCACATTTAATGAACAGGGGGGCACAGCACACTGCCCACACTGCTCTGCCTAGTGAGAGGTCACTTAGGATGGTGGTGGTAGTAACGGGGTTGTCCTTGTGCTGCTACTGAGACCTCCAGAGGCATTGTTCCTCTGTACCCTGCTGCACCAGGCAGGCTTGGATTGCTTTCTCAGAAGCAAACCCGAAGACATCCTGTGAGTCACTTCTCCAGGACCTGTCTGTGCCTCGGGGCCTTTCCAGCAGGCAGCAGACCCCCGTGCACTATGCAACAGGCACCCATCTATCTGCTTACCAAGACTCTTTCAAGGAAAATAATTAACTTTGTTTATCAGACTTTGCCAAGTCGTTTTGAAAACTCAATCTTGGCTATGACCATGGGGAAGAAAAAAAAAAAACAAAACAAACCCAAACCACAGCACACAAACCACCACCACCAGAGAGTTAAAACAAAGGAGTGATACTGAAGGTGTCCCTTAGAGATGGTTCTGCCCCTCGGGCAGGGGCCATGTGGTTTGCACTGGTTAACGGCTGAGCTGGTTGCTTTGCTTCCTCTGCCCCCCCAGTCCCTTTGGGAACTTTCTAAGTTACAGACCTGGCTGAGACAAGGGGTTGTGCGTTTGTCAGAGGTGCAAGCAAAGGGACTGCCCCGGGCAGGGAGCTGGCAGGGCACTCATATGAGGCGGGCACCACTTGAGGTGTGGCATCAATTGCATTGGTCAGGGCCAGCAGCAAAGACCACTAGTCCTTAGTCAAACTGGGGCAGCGCTTTGCTGAGAGTCTTCTACAAGGTTCGGGTTTGATTATTCTAATTATTTTTTCCTTTAAATGGTCGAGAGCTGAGGGGATGCTCAGGACAGGTCAGTTTGCGTTAGTCTCTTACCTGTGCTGAATGCTTCCACGCCATTCCCCCCTCGCCCTCCGGTCTCTAGGTCCACAACCTGCAGTCCGTGCGTGTCGGTCCCGTCCACCCCCCGGCTCCGGCTGCCCGCCGCCCTCCCGCAGCTC
>NW_008616932.1:0-10419 GCF_000691845.1 Merops nubicus | reverse complement strand
ATTGGAAAATTTATTCTAAAATGGTCTCGGGAAAGGTAATATGGAAAGACATTTGGGAAATAGTTCAAAGAACCAAGGTGACAGTATTGCATGTAAATGCACATAGTAACATAAATTCACTTGAGTCTCTTTACAATTCTGTCACCAATAACCAGGCAAAGATTTCCTAAGCCAGACTGGAGTTCCCTCAGGAAGGGGACCATGAGGGCTTGATGAAATGGGCACACCAGAAACATGGGCATCTTGGAGAAAAGGCCACTTACAAGGGCCCAAGAGAGTGGCATAGTTATGTCACTGGACATGATCAAAACAATGATTGTCCAATGCTCCGTGTGCCAGCACACTTACAAATGCCCCGTACCAAATATCATAAAAGGAGAACTGGGAAGAGGAAAATTGCCAGGACAAATCTGGCAGGTGGACTACATCAGACCTTTACCCTAGGAACGAGGGTGCAAATGCATCTGCACTGCAGTAGACACCTATTCGGGATACTTGATTGCTTATCCCTGCAGGAAAGCCACACACCACAGTACTATCTCTACCATAGATATAATAATTCTATACTATGGAATCACCGTACAAATACAAACTGACAATGGGTCCCATTTCCGGAACAAATTTGTGCAGCAATATGCAGAGCAGCATAATATTCAGTGGGTATTCCATATGCCATACTACCCACAGGCTGCAGGATTAATTGAACAAATGAACGGGCTCCTGAAAGAGCAGTTAAAAAAGCTGGGAAATGGAAACCTATCCTGATGGAGAACTAATCTCATGGATGCACTCCACACCCTCAACAATAGACTGATCAGGGGATGGAGACACCCTTGATGCGTATGACTATGCCCAACCTGCAAATACAGCCTCTAACAGTAACTGAACCTTTGATCTACTGGGAAATGGTCCCAGGTGCGATGGCCCCGTACAGGGCCACTCCAGAGGCTGCTGGGATTAATAATAGTAATCTTTTTGCATAAGATTAGATTGATTAATAATCTTTTTTGCATTAGAGCTGGTGAAGATAAATCGAGGCCAGACAAGGGTTATTAACACTGGGATAGGGATCCAAATTCCCCCAGGACACTTTGGCTTAATAACTACTCTCTCCAACCTAACCCTGAAAGGCGTTCACGTGATGGGGGGAGTGATTGATGCTGACTACCAAGGACATTAAAGTAATCCTGCTAAATAATGGTGAACAAGATTTAGTGGTCCAACCCTGTGACAGGATAGCACAGCTATTAATATTACCCATCTTAAAAACAACAGTGAGGAAGGGGGACCTGCCTCAGGTTACTACTGTTCGTGGAGACAAAGGATTTGGATCCACCAACTTTAGTAATGGAGCAAAGGTATGGGTCCAGGGGCCGAGTGGCCCCCCTGAGCCAGCTGAAGTAATAGCTGTAGGAAAAGATAGCACCATCCTAATCATGAGACCTGGGCAAGAAAAATGGGAACATGTCCCAGCAAAGAGATGTTATTTGCAGGAATAATGTTGGTTTAAGGTTTTGTCTTGTAGGTCTTGCGCAGCATCGCTGGGAATATGGAAAACATCCCTGTGATAAAAATGCATGTCGAACTTAGTGGGCAGCATGTGGAATGTGATACAAACAGATGCTGAACTGTGCTGAATGGATGACATCAGCTCCAGATCCACAGTCACACTGATCTTCCAATGAATAAGACCACAACAGTAAAGAATCCTAAACAACAACTGAGATGACTGTGGCATTGTCTGTAGTTAAACACAGAATAAAGGTGCAACACCTAGAGATGGTACGAGGACTGTGGTTCACCCAATAGTCAAGAGGCCATGTGAAATGCTGCAATTTGAACCCCGAGCCCTGAATTAAGGTTGACATATGGGTGATTCCCACAGTCCTTCATAAAGAGGTGGTGAGTTTGCCTTATAGCTTCCCTCCAGGGTGCTGCCAGCCCTGCAGGGAGAGCATAAGGGAAATGAGCCTCAGCGGTCCCACATTAAGTAACCAAAGGTCAGGTGTCCCACTTAGGGGATAAAAGCTGGGACCACTTGCAGGAAGGGTGGAGAGTCTATTTGCGAAGTGGATGCACTTCACAGATTTTCCTGGTTAAGGAAGGTCCTCCTGACTCTCCCTGGGACTGGGTCCTAGTCAGGTGAGACCTTTGCAAATGTGAGCTAGAGGAGAGAGAAATATGTGGTTGCCTTCATCTTATATAATTGACTTGGCTGTCTCTCATTCCACCTATGGCAGACTTCAGCTTTTTATTTGTTCCACCTATTGTTGGTCGTGCAGTACTGTGGCTGGGCGTGATGTTGCTTTCTTGTGAACTAATTGACTTATTTGTACCCTCAGCGATCATCCATGTAGTGACCTTTCTATATTCAATACAGTTGAGTTACTGGTTCATCTTCCTGCTGGCTGTGTCATTTATGCTAGGCCTAGTAACTGGCAAAACATCTCTACAAAGACAGCAAGAAGTACAAGCATTTTAAAGATTTACTGATCCCTGGAAAATTATACAGATAGTTTTAAAAATAAAATTTAAAAAAGCTTGATTTCCATTTTAAGATAAAAGTTTTATCTCTCAACTGTGACCATTCTGCTACACATGACTTGTTAAGAGGATGTATCCTTGGCTAACACTGAATCTCTTGCTAGTCATAGACATCCAGCTGGCTATTCTGACAAGTTTTTGGCCTGGATTGGATCCTAGAAAATTTTTCATGTGGATACAAGTTGAATTGAAACTTTGCTGAGCAATAGAAATCCAATTAAATTGTTCGTGTAGACACAGTCACAATCTTCCATTTATATGCACACAGAAGCAATACCAATTCCATATGAGAAATTAAGTTGAGGAGGAAACTTTTCCTCTACGTAATATTTTTCCTATACCTTGATGAAGTGAAGCAATACAAAACTTTCCACTGGAAGATTATGACCTGCGTTTGGTTGATTTCCATGGTGGGAAAATTGACTTTATCATCCAATTTGGCCACCATGCAGTTTATCATTGGCCATATATAATTTCTTTCTTTATTAATACTTTTTCCTATGAATAATAATGACTTACATATCTGTAGTCCTTTCTCTTATACAGTCCTGATGTACTTTAGAAACTGTATATTAGAATCACTTTATCCTGCATTGAATTTTATCAACATCTCAGCTGAAGTTTAACTATCTAGTAACATACTTCAACACCTTTATGCCAGTTTAAAGCAGAAGATATTAATATGTTAAGGTGAAAATGCAAGAATAAGTTTTCAAACATAAATTAAGTAGCTAAATCAGAATAATGGTCAGTACCCAACCCTTACTCTTACAGAGAGCACCAAGACAAATTTATTAATCAATAACAGGCAGAAGCTTTCATTTTATTTGACATTTTACTTTTGTGGCTTTCCATTTATTAAACAGATCATTGTTTAAAAAGCAAGCATTTACTATCCATTTACAAGGTATCATACTTATTTCCTGCTTTAAGGTTAGGAAACTATTATGGTATTAAAATACTGCCTCATGGTAACATTGAAAATTCTGACTCATTCTGGTGACAATGATACAGAATCAATTCTAAAACAAACCTAGCTTTCAATATTCAGTGCTAGAGTGGCAGGCATTGCTTGTTTCCATCAGCATCTCTCTAATTCTAAGATCAGAATGAGTGGATTTTGTTTAATAACAAATTAATAGTCCTGAGTCACACGGTGCCTACCTGTGTACCTATATCCATACATCACCTTCAATGACAGCACCAAGCTGTATATGTTATAGAAACTAAGAGCTGTTTACTAGCTTGCTTACTTCTAACTGGTGAAGAATCCACATCACTTCTAACGTCAACATACTGTTAATAAAAATCAATAAAGTTCACCACCTGAAAAAACATTTTGCTTTTCAAGCTTTTACAAAACATAATCCTGAAATATTGGAGTTTTTCTTAAGAGTACTCAGTATGTCAAACTCAAATATAAAAAAAAAAAAAACAATCTTACTGAAAATCCATCATCCAAGAAAAATCACAATCAACAGAGTTTATTCCGACCTTCTGCTTTGTGCAATACTATATTTTAATAGCCCCTATTCATTGACTGCTCTGAATTTTTATTTTTGTATCTATTTACATGTACAGCTAGACTAGAAATGGTTCAATGAACATACGTTATACGGTGAAACCTTTTCTAAGGCATTATTTACCTATGCAACTTTGACAATTCAAATCCCTTTTTATACTGAATGTTCTTTTGCTTTTAGCACTCATTTATGGAATGAGACTAGAGAATCTCTTTCATTAGAGGATTTTAGAAGCAGATTAGGCAAAGAGTTATCAGAAAGTTTCCCATACAACTCATCCTCCATTAGAGCTGAGGAATGAGCTCAGTGACTCTCAGGGACCCTTTATTCTACATGCTAGGCTTTTACAAAAGGTAACAACAAAGTCACATGTTAGACATGACTTTGACAACTTTGGACATGAGTCAATGCTATGTTATATGAATAAAAGCTTTTCCAATCAGTTGCAAGCTGTATAGGATTAAGTAACACAACAGTGATTATCCTAGTCTATATTTTTAGTCTTTTATATCTTTTATCATGATATCATAAGTTGTCAAAGAGATGATAATAGATATTGCAAATACACTTAAAAATATATGTGGACACATACATACATTACAGAGTATCAGACAACAATGTATAATCTAAGTTGTTAAATGTGATTTGAAAGCTATGTTTATAGCCCAGAGAACTACTCAGTGATTTGTTGAAGGGCAGACATCTGGATCATTATAGTATCTGTATGAACAAAAAATAGAGAGTTGATTTCACAGCCATTTTTGACCTCTCTGAATAATTTCTATCTGACTATGCAAAAACTCTTCCCCAAGCAGACAAAAGCATTGTACACACATCAATTATTGTAGGCAGTCAATGTATGGCTGTGGAATAAATTATTCAGTCCTTACAGAATTGGTATTTAGATCTGGCATCTGTTTTTCTTGGCTTCTTTCTCAGCTGACTCTGCCAGCTTCTTAATCTACCTCCATTTCTTTCTCTCATATGCATAGGCATTTTTCCTTTCCCTCCTTATTTTCTGCAGTAAGCAACATGCTGACCTATCTGCTTTTTGTGATCATGATTCAAATGCACTGTGTAAGTCATTCTATAATTACAGCAAAGATGTTCAAGTTTTAGCACGTTGTTTGATTTTGGTTCCCCCTGCCATTGCTCCATAAACAGAGGACCATGAAACAAAATACAGGAAAGATCTGAATTTACTGTGAAAGGTAGAATATTTGTTCTAACAATAGGAAAATGCACTTGGGAGGAAAAGTACCTTAAACATATAGTTAAAAAAGTGCTTGGACACCTTAAAAGACACCCAAAATCTTGTAATGGTTTGAAACCTGCTGCCCCTGGTGGGTGGAGATCTGAAACCCTAAACCAGGTACAAGCCTGAATGAAAGGGGCATACACCTGTCCTATTCCCACTCCCCTTTTCCTGTCTTCGGGACTTCCTGCCAAGGTCTATAAAAAGGGGAGAAAGGCACGCCTCTCTCTCTTCCTCTTCTCTCTTCCTCTTGCTCCTTTGACCTTGCACCTGGGCACACGCTGCTCTGCTGCTCCCTGTGCTACACGTGGCCATGGCCATCTTGGAGACCTGGGCCTGATCTACAGACTCTTCCCTGCCTCCATCCACATCCAAGGATTGTGCATCCAGCTTCAATCCACCTCAATCCAGCGAGATCCAGCACTGGGGAGCCTCAGCACAGCATTTGGGTTTTGTATATTTGGAAGTTTAATCTTCCTTACCTTGTTGTTCCTACAACCCCCCTTCCCTGTTAAACCCCTACTCTTCTTCCTTTCTGTTCCCTGTTCAACCCCTTCCCTTCTTCCTTTCTGATCCCTGTTAAATAATATATTTCATTTTGTTAATCTTCAATTTGGTGCAAGGTTTTCATTACCCCTGCCTTCCTTATTTACCTCTCTATCTGGGAAACTGAGGGATAAGGGAGGTGGGACACAGTTCTGCCTTCTAACCGGGACAGGACAAATCTCCAGTTTCAAAACTAGAAAGGCTACAGCAGCATCAAAAGACTTGTTGATGGTAGGTTTTTAAGAGCATTTTCACAGCCGTTTCATCACTTCCTTCTCTTTAATTTAAAGAAAGTAAGGGCCATTTTTTTTCTGTATGTATCCTGAGAGCCTAAACAGCTACCAAACTTAGACTCATCAACTGCCTAGATGTCTGCAGACAATGGCAAATCTATGCCCACGGTACAGAACAATATGAGGTAGCGCAACTTAATACAGTGTAACACTGCTTAATACTGCCCAGAATCTAGCAGACTCCTCTGTAACCCACTCAGCTTCAGGCATAGTAGTTTAAAATTGATAACAGTTTGATAGTGCCAGGTCAGACACAAAATACAGGACTAAAAGGCCCTCACCTTTTCACCCTGAAGGGCATTTCTAATGTTAATCCAAAAGTCTAATTAGGCAGACTGACAAAAAAAAAAAAAAAAAAAAAAAAAAAACTCTACACAAAAAAACACTGAAGGTCACTAAATTGAATAGATTCCAACCACCATGCAGAACAACTCTGATCATATGGCAAGCTGTATTCACTATTCACTTTACTCTTGCCAAGCTAAATATTTGCATGAAATGTAAACAGAAAGAGAAGACAGTTCAAAATGAAGTCCTTGGAAATGGAAAATGGAAGAACAATTGGTAATGATAACCATTATAACCAAACATAATTTTCTTTGTAGATGTATATGCAAGTGGCTCACAGACACAAGTAGATGAGCTGAAGCCAAGTTTTTGGGCAGGATTTTGAATAGGTTTGAGAGACTGCTTTCCATAACAATGAGAAAATGGAACACAATTTCTGTTTTGCAAGGATGTTGTATAATGATTAGTCCAATGCTGTTGAGCTCATATTGTCACCACTAGTGGCAATAAAAAGGTTCTTTGAGAAAAAAAAAAAAAAAAAAACTTAAGACACTAAGGGAGGTGACTAATGATGCATTTTACTGTTACTTATCTGGCATTGATTCAAGAAGTCACAAAACTCTTGAAAAGCTGCTTAAGATTCTGTAGAACCTTTCAGTAATGTCAGAGAAAAAAAAATAAGTAAAGGAAGTCTTGACCTTTCTGACTCTTAGAGACTATTTCATCCTATCACTGTATGCCCATCTCCTGGACTCTTATCCACAGAACAAAAAAAGCCAACGTTTGCAATCACCACCAGTATAAAGAATATTTTCCTGTTTTCACCTGTCATATTGATACAACTTCACCCACATTAGATCACCTATCACATCAACCGCTCACTGCTTTGTCTTTCACAAGTTCCTTCTAATTTTTAGCACACGACTGAATCCTGAAGTACAAGGCCTGTTGAGCCAACTACATCATCTTCTACTGAGTTGCTCAATTAAACACCATGACTCTTCCATGTGTAAATAAAGGTTTTGCATTTTTTCAGTACTTTCTAACCCTGTGCTATTCTCTTATTTAGAGAAGTTGATCTTCATTAGCGTGCAAGCAATGACATTTGAAATGCCATACCATTCACTTTTAGCTCTAAAAGTAAAATAGCAGGGTTGACTTTGGGAATTCCATCAAAATCCAATAATCCAAATCTTACATTCTGTGTTTACTCTGTTAATCAGCACATAAAGGAAGAGAGCCTCTGCAGATGTCTACTTTACATTACCCACATGTAGTAGTTATGATTTCCCCTCCTGTCCCTCCCTAAGTAAAAGGAACTTGTACTCCTAACCCAGCAGCTTCTCTGTGTGTGTGACTGGTACTCCTGCTCCTGATCTCTGGTAATATTCTGCCAAGGATCTCCAAAAGAACCTGTCTGACCCTGTAGTGTCAGGTAATACTGTGTACCTGTCTTCTGCTGATCACTTGCCCTATATAGAAAGATGTTATCATTAACAAGCAAAGCAGCAGCCAAACTCCTCCCTCCACTCCACATCACACACCAGAGATCCAAAGTGCCAAACAGAGGGAGGAAGAAGGCAATGTACTCACCCACAGCATATTGTGTGAAGAAGGGAGCAAGTGGAGTCAGGAACCATGTCATGGGAGATGGAATCAGCCAGGTGATGAGTCCAGTTGCATAGTATTTTCCCAGAGAGACTCATGATCTTGTCCTACTGTCCTGGGAACTCCACATGCTGTGGAGAGTCAGGGAGCCCTTCCAATAGCCAGAACCCTCACACAGCACATGCACTATGTAGACAGGCCTCCCAACTCCACTGCAAGCAGAGTCAGTTCTTATAGAGGTGGCTTCTTGCCCCTCCTCCAAGTTTATGTGGAAGGTGGAGGCACCTGGTGGTGATCTCCTAATCAGTTGCCACCAAAGGCTGGCCAGATGCTGAGTGAAAACCATTCAAGAGGGTCTTTCTTGCCTGGTTGTGGACATCATCCATATGCCAACCCTTATTTAAGGTTGGGGGTTTAAGTCCCAGTACCTCAACCTGTGACTGCATCATCTTTGGACACAGCAAGTCATGAATTCCAACATTTCATAGAACATTGTATAATAATTAGGACACGCTTTTAGAAAAGTGGAACAACAGAAGAGGTTGGTAAGAGAGGAGAATCAAGCAGGCATGTAGTTCATTTGGCTTGACAGACTTAAGAATTTCCTTCCATCTGCCAAGACAGCATTTAAATACAATAATGTTAATCCCTGACAGCATATCTCAGCAAAATTTTCCAGAGCTTTTATATACCCTTCAAGAAAAACAGTTTTAAGAGGAAATACCATTATTTCTTACTCTCCAATGAGTTATTCATTGACCTTTACTGACTATGAGCAATACTATTTAACATTTCAAATGTTATCAGATATTTATTTTCCAGCACTATCTTCTCCTATTTTTGCTACTGGATATCACATTACAGGAAATGAAACAGGTAAAAATAATATGTAGAGAATTCTCTTTGAGAAGCCAAATCACATTCAGAAGACCATTCCCAAGAGAAATAGCTTTAAATTCAGGGAGAGTTGTTTTTATCTTTTTTTTTTTTTTTTTTTTTCTGTTGTATATATATTCCCATCACTCTTGCAGTTCCATAGACTATGGATTAAAATTATATTAGCCTTTCATAGACAGTATATTGCTGAGAAAGAGAAAGATCATCGTTCTCTTGCTGTTTACATGTTGTGATTTCTTTGTTATGATCTCTAATAAATAGCACTGATGATGGAGTTACAAATAACAAGATTGATTAATTTTATAACCAGCCTATTTGACAATGGCTAACATTCATAGACCAATATGGTGCTTCTGATGTTTTTGGAAGTTACATATAAAATATATAATTAAATTTCTAGAACTTAGGTTTACACAATTAGACAGTCTCTATTTTTAATTGAGATGAGTTAAACAGTGCTCAAAGAAAAGTGAATTTCTAATAATTTGTCAGCAACTTCTACATGTGAGAGCAATGGATAGAATTGTTTTTACCTGTAAAAATACACCATATCTTACTCCATAATACGTCTATAATATTTTACTACTTTTTTGTTGTGATTTGACCAAGAGCAGTTTGCCAAACTGATATTATAGTCTGTGAGTCACAAGCCTAGTACTCAGCTATAAGCAGGAATAACTCTGAATCTAGTTGAACAATGGTAAATTCCAACCTCAGGGTCTCATTCTCTCTTAGTCATTTAGTGTGACACTGTCACCTCAAAAAGGCCCAGACTGATTTCAAGCTCTGGTTTGCTTCTATTGTATATAGCTTCTTCTCAAGTTGGAAAACTGCAGCATCTAGGTCCTCAGTTGACATCACTTTAAGCAAAGCCTGTCCTAATTTGATTTTATAGTTTGGATTTTGCAAAAATCCAGTTTATGAGCCTGCATATAACTCTGCATTACACAGCAGCGATCATGAGGAAATTCTGCTGAACTGCAAACATTTATAATCTTCCACATATCCTACCAGAATCTTTTTTTCAATGATGAAATATGCATCTTCTCTGTCACAGTACAAATACAGCTAGATGATATTTTACGTTAAAGTTATATTATTCATCTTACACTACATGTCCTAACTCCATAGGAGACCTACATATCTTGCATGTTCTGCTACTACATCTGTAAGGCACCTTCTCCAATAAACCCTTCCTACATTTGAATTTTTTTTATCTAATTTACCTAATGCTCAAAGGTAACGTTGTTTCATTCCCTCAGATTTGCCTTTTTTTTTTTTTTTTTTTGGTTTAACCCAATTAGCTAAACTGGCATTTTTCTGCTAAATCTGAACAATTACAATCAAGCACAGCGACCATTTTTTCCCTGGTGTTTTTGAAGCAACAAGACTTACTGTAGCAGTCAGCTAGTATGCTCTTCTTTCTGCGTTCGGTAACTAGGTAGTGTCACAATCCGGTACCGAA
>NW_008616931.1:5463-23122 GCF_000691845.1 Merops nubicus | reverse complement strand
TTTTTTTAATCTTGATTGGGGCCTGTTCTAATCTGAGGGCTGCAAAGCTTGGAGGTGGCACAGCCTGCTTGTGTCTCTGTTGGTATTTAGATGCTCTGCTGTCAACAGTGGCTCTCAGGAAATCAAAATAAGAGAGTTTGCTGTCATGAATGATGATTCCTAAGATAAGGGAAAAACAAAGAATGAAATATCAATGATTTTACATAATTATCTCATTGTTGTCTGTACTGATTAATTATTATGATGCATTATTTGTACTGCAGCAGCACTTCATGGTATGCTTGTGCTGTCAGTGTATAAATTCTGTTAGTTCCAGCCCAAGCTCTCTCTGAGGTCTAATCCCATCATTTAATTGCAACCACACCCTCAGATGTAAATCCAGGCTAATCTCCTGATGCTCAAGAGGAGATGTTCTTTAGCCTGGGCCCAAGTGCACAAGCTTCCAGTCCATCAGCATTACCTCTGAGCTTTTTAAACACAGCACAGTATTTTGACCACAATGTACTGCCGAGCTTGCCATCCCCAATGTGCCCAGAGGACACGCAGGCTCCTGGCCTTGTCTTTGAGTCTGGTGTGCACGTCACAGGGTGAACACAGCCTAACAGACTCTGCTGAGGAGCAGATGTTCACTGTACTAAGTGCTGGTACCTTCCCTCAGCTTTCTGCTTTACAAAAAATCCCTTTGACTCACAGATGCTGAAGTGCTGCTTGAGCCTCCCGAGATGTCATTATCATTACAAGTCTGAGAGAAAGACCTGGAACCACATGAAGCTTGTAAAGCTGTTACCAGGCACAAGTTAGGACATCCAGTGACAGTAAACAAGACTCCCTGATAGGTTTTGTTTTGTGGATCTACCAGCAGGAGTCTACACTCCCTGATGATTTCTGTACTCTAGGGGAGGACACCAAACCAGGCCCCATGCAATGTCTGTGACAGGAGGGCTTACCTCCTTCACCCCACACTTCACTTCACACGACTTAGGCCACTAGAGAACTGTTTTACACATTCTGGGCAAGGCTCAGCCTCACTGTCTCAGGCACTTTCCTTTCCACCCCTATTAACTCCTGGAGTGCTGTGTCCAGTGAGGGCTTCTCTCCCGGTCACTTGTGGTCAGAGCCCAGCCCCATGGCTCTGCTGGCTGCACACATAACCTGCCGAATTTCTGGCTGCCAGCTGGAACATCTGCTGGATCACAGCCACTGGGGAATTTCATGTTCTGTCACATCACAAATTCAGTGGGTTACAACACTGACGACAGATAGCTCCAGGTAACAACAGTGAATACATTTTTGCATCAAACATCAGCATGGGGAAAGATGAGTTCTTGCATATGATTTGGGATTTTTTTTTTCCAGAGGACTTTGTTACCAAACTAAATTAATTTGTATTCAAAGATGTTTTACCATAAAAAAAAAAATGGAATTGAGGCAAGCTTCATATATGCAGAAAAAGTGACTACAAATGTTATTTAGGATGAAAGATTAAGACAAGATGAATAACACTAACAATTACATGAAAAGCTACTTTCCTCCAATGTCCTGTGACTGCTTAATTAAAAGACACCAGGTATACTTGAAATAAGGACTTCAGATTTAATTAGCCTGTAGAGTTCACCACCACAAGGGGTACAATGGCAGGGACTTGCTGTGCTGTCACTTACCCAGCACAAAGCCAGTGCAGGCAGTTTGGAATTTCCTACCACTGACAGACAGTGTCTGCAGACTGCAATATACATTAGGTGGTTTTGATACAGGTCCATTGGCTCCTATGGAATTATTCCAGATTAACTTTACAGTTACCATTCATGGAGAGGATTTTAATACACTTTAATAATTTTATAGCTAGTTATCAGAACTACAGATTCTTTACACACATGTATCATGTAGACATGCTGCAAGCAAAAGGCTGGACTCACTTACTCTTGCATTCAGCTTTTTTTGTCAGAATTGTGGTCAAGGTAGGCCCTAGAAAGCCAAGAATCAACAGAGGAGATGGCTCCACTACATAACCCTGGTTTTCTTGCTTAAAACTGAATTACTGTAATGTAGTTTTATCATCTGTTTCCACAGTAAATCACTGGGCACTAGTGCCTCAGCTACCAATCACCAGAATATCCAGTTACAAGAATGTCTAATTAATGGGGAGAGCCAGTAAAACAAAGAGGAAGCTTTATAAAACAGGCTGGAAAAGAAATTAACTATAGACCCCATATCTGCTAGTAAGAAAAAAAATATTCAAGAGCCCTGATTTTGCATCTTGCAGCTGCACAGCACTCCCACATACTACCCGTGTCAAGCTGGCTCTGATATTGGAGACAGTGTTTGGAAAAGGAAATAATCAACACCATTTCAGCAGAGAAATAAATTGCCAAGTGGGCATTAAAATTTTAGTAATAAAACTAAATGCATATGCTAATCTACTCCGTATTATTTAGAAAAGACTATTTTGGATCAAGAAAGGAATAATCTGCACAAAATTACAATGAATGGAGGTGTTTATCATCAAGGGGTCTTTGAGAAAGAAACAAGCAGCGGATTCCTATTAAGGTTTCAATTCATAAAAAGTTGATCGCTCAATTAAAGGTGAACTGTGAAAAGATTTTGTTAATTTTGTTTCAGAAAAGAGTCTGGTCTGGCAGGTTCTGGACAACAAACTCAGTGCTGCCAGGCACGTGATCTTTGGGGGACTGTTTGGTGCAGAGAACCACAGTACCTAATGTTTGAGCAGGTCCTTTGTGTTCTTCAGCCTCTACAAAAGAGATTTTTATCCTTACTTGTATTAACACAAAGAACTAAAAGTTTAGCTTTGCATGGCAGCAACACTGGGTCACTTCACAATTATTGCTATTTTATAATCTGATCTAATTCTGTTTCTGCTTTGAAGCAAACTATCCCATACACTTGCTCTATTAAATTGAAATTAAATAAAGAAAACAAACTAGCAAACAAACAAACATGCTCAAAGCACATTTTTTTAGTGTATGACACCATTTCACTCTCATTACCTGAAGAATCAATTTAGTACTTCAAAAGATTTCTCATGCATATGCAGTTTTAAGCATGTGGGTATCCCCATTAGCTTTAACAGAGCTTCTCATATGAGTAACACTAGGTAGAAGCTTACAGGCTTTGCAGGAGGTGAACAAAGAGATCCTTAGGAAATTAACCATACAAACATGTTTAGAAGACTGTTGAACTGATCATGATCCAGGTAACAGCTGAATTCTTGTAGTATCCTGTGCAGGTCACATACTGTTACATAGCCATCTATATTTTTATCCATTTCATGAAAGACCTTATTGAAATCTTGAAAATAATCCCTAAATTTATCCCTGAAAGAGAGCAGATGTTTATTTTAGCTCCTTTGTTAAATCAGATAAAAAGGATGCAAACAAATACACAAAATAGGGGTGGAGGTCAGAGAAAGATTTTGAGCATATTTGTGTGTGTTAAGTTTGGATCATTTATTCAAAGACTGCCAAATTGTTCACAAATAAACCTCAAATGCAACATGCTCCCCACCCCCCATTTAATTTGCACGTGGAATTGCATGGCTCAAGCCTTCTGTTGTAAAGAAATGCTACTTGGATGATTAACTGGCTACTCTCCCTGATCAGAACTGAGGCTACAAAAGATAGTTCTCTCTTCTAAAGTCTGTTCTGATGAGAGTTACAATATGTTTAATGCAGCCCCTTGGCAGCATACGTTCTGTAATTTGAGGTTCCTGAAACATCGACATCAGAACAACTGTTCTCAGAAGAACAGAGAGACTGGACCAAAACCTGGAGTAGAGCAGAGCATGATCCATGCCCAAGGGAAGAAGTGCAGAGCTTTTGCACCTATGATTCTGCTGATTCATGGGGACTTCAGATCAGCACCTTAAAGCCTCCCCAAGATATTCATCACTTCTTACACATGATCCAATTCAGGCCTCAAAAGCTTGACTCTTACTCCTGCTGTATTTTGTTACTTATATTTCACTGACTTCAGGGACCCACCTCTGGATCAGACTCTGGAAAGCCAAGCAATATACCTCTCTGTCTCTTGATTCAACCAAAGCCTCTCCACATTTTGTCTCAAAAAGACAAGGCAGGCACAAACACATCTCATTATTGCACGTCTTTAACTAGCAAAGCATTTTAAGATTAACAGATGCTGAAATAATTGTGCATTATGTTTTGGTGTAGGTTCCCAAGCATAAATAATCTACTTATATTCAGCATGTACAAGATGCCACCTTTACAGCAAGAATGATAAGTTTGGGTCTGGGTTAATACTTACAGCCACAGCCCCTTTGCTTTGGTCTTGCTCTTCCTGACAACCCAAGGGTATAAAGCACAGGGGATGGGTTCTTTAGAGTCAGGATTTGTAGTATATAATGTCTGAGTTCAGTGATAGCACAGTTCAACAGTGTAACCCACAAAATCAAGCCTGATTCCTTGCCTCTCCCTCTCAGCACGCCTGTCTATGGATCTAAAACAGCTCAGACCAGTTCACTCTGCTCCTTGTTAAGCCACCACCAGTCAGCCAGGAGCCAGCCTTACCTTCTCTGATTTGTATGAATCCCATGCAATCAGTTGCTGTAAGGCTAACACAGGACATACTAAATTTCATACTTGTTTCAGCAGTACTCACTAAGTCTTTTCAGAGCTCTACAGACTCTCATGGATCTCCTCAGAGGTATCTGGTCTCAACTCGAGTTACTGGTGCTGTCTTTCCTCTCACAGCATTGTGGAATCCTTGGATTTTCATTTGTTTTCGAGAAGCCAGAAGTTCAGTACAGCCTTTATAAGAACAATACATTTTCCTAGACAATTATTTCTCCTTAGAATCCATCCTTTTGGAGTTTGCATTTCATATGAACAAAGAGTCATTTCCCCACAGCCCTCAGGGTCCAGGAAACAGCATTGTCTATGCAAACAGCATCACCTACCTTAAAAAATCTGAATTATGATATGACTTAGGTGGGTTGTTTGCAATTCATTAAATGCTTCAGACCCATTGTACTTTCCACTGATATATGAACTCAATTGGGAGTAGCAGGACTCTCTGCTTAACCAAGTTGCAGCAGACAAGAAACCATTTTTCAATTATATTTCTCTCAAGTTCAGTGAAAGTATGAATCAATTTTCTGTTTGCTCCAATCATCTTTTAACAGTTTTAACTCAGCTCACCATTGCATTCAGGATATTTGAATATCTTTCACTCCTTACAAGTTATTTCAGGTCTGAGTTGCTGAAGGGGGCACTATTACCAGGGAGAAAATTCTGTGAATCCACACCCAAAGACAGCATTAATGTATGCCATAACATATTATTTGATTCAATCCAAATACATTTTAGGCTAATGTTCAAGTCAGATACTTACAACAGGTTCAGATGTATCAACATATGGTCTTTTCTTTCACATTTTTCACCAGTTTTGTAAGCCCTGTAGTCTCTGAGACATGTCAGATCATAACACGTTGGCACCACTTTGTTTCTGCCTCTTAAGTGTGTGCCTCTAAACAGAAACCTTTGATCTGATTGATTGGTCATATGAGCTTGGTATGTGATGCTCTTGCTACCCAACAGGTGGTAACCTTCATGGCTTTCTTCACTGTGTCATCCTCTGCAGAGCCTCCCCAAACCCAGCCCACTTTCTTCTTAGACAGCATAATACATTTAAAAATCCTATTTCCAGAGAGTGACACTCTGTGTTACTTTCAAAAGCAGACTCCTTGAATGCTCAAAGTAGGTCTTTGATCAGTAATCATTTCTTCAACTTAAACTTTATTGCCAAATTGAGTCTTTTTTTCCCTAAAAAGCCCCAGCACCAGAAGTCATGCTATTTCTCTGTTCTTTTGCCTACAAAGTGGTTTGTCTCAAACCAAAACAGAGCAGTAAACAAGTGTGTGACATTTCCTGAGTCAAAGAGCTCTGCTCCCTCAGCCTGTGCCTCAAACCGTGGTGTTGGCAAGCACCCTGGAAACACAGGTCACATATTTCAATTGGTTATTTTCTCAATAATACTGCCTGTAAGCCACCTTTTAAAGGCTTTCTCTATCTTCTAAGGCCAATACACATAAGGCCAGGAATTGTCTTGGTTATTGTCCTTCATTTTGGAATTCTTTTCCTAAATTTGCAGCCCAGTATGTCCATTTTGTGTAGTAATTCAAAAGCTACTTGCCCAGATTGTCCATGTGGTATGAATTCTCATACAACATTCATTTATCAACATGCCCCTGGACACCCTTGTTCTCTTTGTGACTGGCATATTTGTAATGACTGCTTTATCTTGTTCACAGTTCAACCTTTATGGTATTTCTCTGCCCCTACATTTGCATTTCTGTTCAATTCTACTTTTTCAGGCCCTCTTGGATACTTTTTTCAGATTCTAGTGGGTTTCTCTCTACTTGACATCTTCAGTACCTATCTAAGCAGCCATAGTTGCATCAAGTGAATGGCTTTCCTGTGAAAACTCAGGAATGGACTTTAAGACTAAAGGAAGTCTTTGGAATAAGGAATCTCCTGTATAGTGGTCTAAAAATGCATTGTGTCAGACTTGCATCATTATTCTGCTGGCCACTTGCCCAGCATAGAAGGATAGTATCATTAATGGGCAAACCAGCAACCAAAGTCCTCCCTCTGCTCTTAGATCATAGGCCAGAGATCCAAGGTGACCCACTGGAGGAAGGAAGAAGTTAATGCACTCACAGCAGATTTGGTGAAGAGGGGAGTGAGCTGAGTCCAGAATCATGCCATGGTAGATGGAACCACCCAGACAAGAAGTCCAATTATGTAGTAGTTCCCCAGAGAGAAACTCATCATCTTGCCCTGCCATCCTGGAGCTCCACTTGCCAGGAAGAGTCAAGGAGCCCATTCAATAACCAGAATCCCCACACAGCACATACACTATACAGACCTCCTAAACCCACTGCAAACCCACTGCAAGCAGTGTCAGCTCTTATAGAGGTGGCTTCTCACCCCTCCTCCAAGTGAATGTGGCAGGTGGGGGCACCTGGTGGTGATCTCCTCATCAGCTCCCACCCAAGGCTGGCCAGGCCCTGGGTGAAAACCAGTCACGAGGGGTTTTCTTGCCTGGTTGTGGCCATCATCCCTCACTCAGGGCTGGGGGTTTAACCCCAGCACTTCAGTCATGGAATGAAGTTTTCTTCAATCCAGCATAAGAATCTGAATTTGTAATTTAAAAAAAAATAATTATTAATTGTTGTAAAAACACATCCAGTCCTTTTACCTGAAAATACCTTTAATAGGGCAGTGTCTGTCCTGAAATTTATACTGAACCCCATGGATATGAGAACAATCCCAGTGACTTGTCTTTCAATCTTCCTGTTGTTGAGTGGCTCTTCCATTTCTGAACTTCCCACCTTTACTCCTACATAACCTAGCTCCTTTCCAAGCTTCTCTCTCACGAGAGGAATGCTCCTAGCAGCACACGTTGCTGTGAACATACAGCTCTACGTTCTGTGTCCACTTTATCTGTGACACTAAAGATTTCTGAGTTCTGGTCAGTGTTTATGGTTCCTTCCTCAGACTCCCAGCCTTAACCAAGCCCAGAGCTAGGCATATTTTAGACCAAATATTAGCTCTTTCTGCCTATAAACTTAAACTACTGTGTTTGTCTTTGTTTTTCAATTTAAAGTTCATACACTCCTTTAGTAGAAATTAGATTCTCAGTAGACACCCTCAGTTTCAATAGTCTTTCTTCATATGTAGAGATTCCTGAACCAGATTTTTTAGTGTGTTTGGAGGTAACATTGATGGAGAACAGGTTCTGAATTTAGAGGTCTTTATTCTTAGGCTGCAGCCCCCTTGTGCAGCTTTTGCACAGAATCTCTAGGTGGTACTTTGTTGTGTTGTTGGTCTGTAGAGTATCTCACACATCTGGGGATATGGAGGGGATTCACTTTTGCTTTTCCAGCTGCAGGGTCTCACAAAATGACTGTACTTCTTATAGCTGCTGCAGAATTTCTGAACTCCTGGATGTAATGTGAATCTGTGAATTTTCATACGTTTCACTTGGATTACTTCTTGCAGATAGTTCTGAAGAGTCCCTTCAAAACTCCCAGTTTCCATTCCAGACAGACAGCATGTCCTTCTGATATTTCTGTATCATCCCTTATGATGGTCCCAGTTTGACTAAACTTCTTTTTTTTTCTTTTTTTTTTTCTTTTTTTTTAGATGCTAGCTTCCTAGGATCCTTACTGTATCTTTGGATCTTTGATGGTAATTGCTATCTGATCTCTTAAAATGGAATCTCTGAAAACGTCACAACTACCTGACTGATCTGTTATTTTCAGATCAGCTAAAAATTCTTCAAAGGATTCCTCTTTCTGTATTCTCATATGAAACCTGTGTCTTTCAAAGTTTCAAGTTTCCTTGGGAGTGCAATATCCCTTCACTTACTTTCTGTAGCTGCATGGATTGCCCTCTCACCCTGGCTTGGTTTCATGCCATTAAAAACTTTGATAGCTCTGAGTTCTGTAATATTCCAGAAAATAGTTGTAAGCTGCCTTATGATTACTCTAGCCTCTGTATACAGGTTTCAAAGCATGACGTGAATCTTTTCAAGGAAACTGCAATATTGCCAGCGAGTTTTAGAGTCTTTAAAAGCCCCTAAAGAGCTATTGCTTTTTCTCCCACTTTCAAATTTCTTCTTCCTAGTTAATTCCTTCCTCTTTTTCATATTCTGGTCCTGTTACCGTGTGGTACTTGGTTTACACTCAAAGCAAGACTTATATAGGAAAAAGTATAAAAGTGTGCTGCAGAGACTGCACATCAGTCAGAGTACACTTGTATTGCACTCAAGCTGGCTTTACTGTCTTGAATCTCCACGTATCTAATTACTGACTAACCAGCTTAGACTCCTCCAACCTCCTCTTAGATATGAGACTCTGGAGATCCCACATATGCTAATCACACATCTCAGTTTTAACTTTCTTATGCTCAGAAGCCTACAAACTTACAAGCAGAGACAAATCTAAAATCTCCTGGCAGACGGTTTGGGTTTTTTTGAGTTACTGTGGGGTAGCACAACTAAAATCCTAGAGCTTTACAGTAATTGTGAAGGGGCAGAGGGGGAGGAGGGTGGATACTGGGGCCTGGCAAGAGACCAAGAACATCATACCTAGGAAGCAGTATCCAGCAGACTAAAAGCCAAAACCAGCTGATCACCCTAAAGGCAGTTTGTGATTTCTGACCTGCTCCAGCAGACTATTTAGCACTGGTCCTTCCATCAAGCAAGGGTTGATGGGTGTGGTATGGTTCACATTGTACCTTCACTGCAGAAAAATC
This sequence comes from Merops nubicus, assembly GCF_000691845.1. Taxonomy (NCBI): domain Eukaryota; kingdom Metazoa; phylum Chordata; class Aves; order Coraciiformes; family Meropidae; genus Merops; species Merops nubicus. The sequence goes on along the minus strand of NW_008616931.1, from coordinate 13,826 downwards.
CGGAACCTTTTTCCACTGCACGTTACTTTCAGTGCTAAATACTTTCAGTGCTCTTCATCACCATTACCATCTTCCACTTAAATCTTCCCAATTAAAGTAGAGTAAAATAAGAACAGCTTTTGAGATTCATATTTTTGGAAAATTGAGGCATTCAACGTTTTTGGACTGATAAAAGATTTGCAATCAGTCATTATTCCACTCACAGCAGTGAATGTGCGCATCGAGAAAATGTGGCTTGAAACCCTAGATCAAACTACAATGCCAAAAAATATATTTTCCTGCAAAAGTTTTGTTATTTTCTTGCAAAAGTTTTGTTTTTTTCTTGAAGAGCTGGATGGCCACTGTTCAATACCTGTTTCCAATTTGGGCAGTTTGTTCCTGTGAGAGACAACAAAAGCAAAAGGAAAAAAAAAGTGCACAGCAGTATGTTTTGAATTGTAAGATGTCCAGAGTTTTTGTCTGCTTCAGAGTGTGTAATTACAGGGCACAGAGACTGGTCCAGAGCTGTTAGGGTGAGGTTCAGAGCCCTTGCAGAAAGCTCAAAGAAAGGATACAGGCTGGATGCAGCCACTGTGCAAACAGATCACAGAAAGGGGAGTGGGTGCTGCTCCAAGCCCTGCTGAAGGGAATTCTGTAACCAGCAAATTCACACCTCAGGCCAATACCTTCTCTCAGTCTAAATTTAACAGGTGACAGGAATTAGTTTTCCAACTCAATGAGAATGAAGTGGGGGCTGAGAGCCATGGTTAGGTTTTGCAGCCATGTTCCTGACCCCAAGCAGATCTCCTTTACATTGACCTGTGCAGTAGGAAAGCATGGTGCCCACCTGTGCTTCCTGTAGCTCAGATGTCTTGTGGTCCTTGAATGGAAGGCTGACAGTCAGCTGGATCACTGCCTTGGCAGCCACCACACATGGATTTCACCCACTGGACAATGTCTCCAATGTAAGAGTCACTCCTGACTTTCCAGGGTGTCACATGAAATCTAAGGACTCCAGCAGTCTGGATTCAACTCCACGTGCACTTCCAGGTTTCCAAGAGAGAAAAGCAGACAGGCACTGCTACCACAGGGCTGATCCCACTGGCCAGGAGGTGGGTGAGGAAGTGTGGGAGACAAAAAAGAGAGGATTCAGCGGAACTGGAAGGCTGCAATCATCAATAACCAGACATACTTTTGCAGACCACAAGCCATTAAGCTGTGAACTCATTTCCAGACAAAGATGGAGATGCCAGAAATTTCAAAAGTTTAAGAACTGGATGTCCTACATATATAAATGAAGAAAAGCCAGAATCTGACAAATAATGGAAACATAATTTTTGAAAGGGATAAAAAGGCCCCATCTGCAGGCTTAAACCAAACTCTGTCATTGTCCAGGATGAGACAGCCCCAGTGCAGGGGGCAAAATATTCCACTTCCATCTACTAGAAGGCTGCTTCACCTCAACCAGAAACATCTGGCTCTGGTTGCTAGCAGGTAACTGAATTTGGTTACACTTGACCCAGTCTGCCAGTTTCTGTTTTCCTCCAAATTATGGTTAAACAGTTACTCTGCACTCTCTATATCTGTATTTCCATATGTACTTGTCATATATAGAGAGAGAGTTCTAGACATAGTTGTTGTCATGGTAGGTTCTCAAAAGTAAATAATTCTAAGTGGCATGGACCTACCAGCATGTCACATCATGACTATTTTGTTTTTACCCAGCATGTCTTCCCCATTGATTTAATTACTCTCCAGCTGCTTCAAGATGAGTATTTGCATCTTGGAGCTACACTGCATAATTTCTGCTTGCAGCACAGCATCTTCCCTACTTGCAGAGCTGCTTCTTATTTATAGCATTGGAGGAAGAGTGGCCTTGCACTTGGCATTGCACTAAGAGGAAAGAAACAGAAGGTTCCTGACCAAAAGAGCTTCTCTCATCCACATTAAGACTAGAGACAGTTGGCTAGTACAGCAAATGGAGTGGCAGATCCCAGTATAAGACAGCCAGGGCCTAAGTTTCACATCAGAAAACACAGTACTAAGCCATGCCTACAACACAGAAGCTGCCCAACCATCTCTGCTGTCTATCATGCATTTTTTTACAGGTGGAATGCTTGTTGGTACTGTGGGTGCCATCAGTGCAGTCTCTGCCAGAGAGCTGCAGTGCAGCTGGAAGGGTTGTGATGCTCAAAAGAGAGTTTTGCCCTTGATTTTCTTCAGCCTGTTTGCAATACTGACAAACAGAATTTTAAAAGCAGGGTAAAGAGGCAAAAGCTTTAGTTTATAGGCTTCTCTCTGTATTTTGTGGTGTTTTGGGGTTTTTTTTTGTCTCATGATTTCCCAGGCTGGCTCTTTATCTGCAAGATAAGGCTGCCTTTCTTTGGTGTTGAGTGTATCACCTTTACCAACAACATCACAGGGAATTATAATTCTTATCAACAATAATTTACTAATCCCTGGACACTTTCCAACCACAAAAGAAAGCAAATCTGTGCTCTTGGGGGTTATATTGTTACGTGTTTTTGCTCCTGAGGGTTTGAAAATGAAAAATAATGTTCAGGAGAAAAGTGAGAAATGATAAACATCCCCGTGGTGTCTATCCACAAGCTGGCAATGTAAAGTTTTAACAGCACTGTACTGGGGCAGAGGATTCTTGTGCTGCATCACTCTGCTGGCAGGTGCAGGAGTCCTGTAGCAGCACAGGTTAGTCACTGCTGACCCACTAGGGCAAGCATGGATTATTAGAGTCCACTCTGAGTAGGATATCGGTTTGTCATTTCTTTGTCAAGTGCTCTTCTTGGGAGCAGTGACCTATTAGCTCTGGGAGTGTTGATTTTGTTTGAGGCAGAGATTCCTCTTGCTTGGAGACAAGTTGCTTATTTCTGTCATATGGAGACAGGGTCCATCCTTGTCAAAGCTGGCTTTTGCTGCATCCACATGGCCATTTACTAACAATTTAACTAGATGCCTGAGGGATGGGAAACCAACTGTGACTGCTACTTGGCCCTCATCCAAGGGATAGGGCAGGATACGGGACCACAGTGCCCTATATACTCACCTAGTCCAGCTAGAAGAAAAGCCCCTGTTGAGCATTATCAAGTAGCTCTAAGTCTACATTGCCTGAAGCAGTCTGAGAAGATATCTGCAGGGTGACAAAACTGCATTTGTCCTCATCTCTCAATCTGAGCTGACAGCAGTGTTAGGACTGGCACCACAAGCAGAGATGATATCCATCAAGAGGCCCCGGGGTGCCCCGGGCACAGAGGCCAGCTGGCCCATCTCTGCTGGTGAACCTTCCTAGGTGCCAAACGGGAGCAGCTGCCTGCAAACTGCCCGCCAGGAACCCTCCCTGAAACGTTCTTGCTCCCAAAGGGGGCTGGGAGGGATCAGGGAAAACAGTAGTTTACACTGGCCAAAGCATGACGAGGACTGTTTTGGTAATCAAACAGCCTAGATGGCTGAGTCTGGGGGAGTCTCTGGACATTCTGATTTGTCAGTATGGATGCTGCCATAGAGCCTGTAAAATAAGAAATACAAGCCATGGGAAATATCTATTAAAAAGAGTCTCACAGTGCACATTGAGCTAGGATAATCTCCAGCCAATCAAGGGAAAAACACTACAGGTAAGTTTGCTCCAGTACCTTCTTAGCCTCCTTTTCAGAGGTGGGTGTTTTTTTTTGTTTGTTTGTTTTTTTAAATTACGTTTCTATTGTGCCCAGTGTCACCTTAACAAACTAAACACAAACATAGAAAGTTATATGCTAAGCTCATAAATAACTGACTCGATCTGTTTTTTAATTTCTCTGACATGCCAACCTTTAGTTTGTTGTTTCTGCTGCTCTTCCAGCTTCTTTTGTGGACAGTGATAATGTGCTTGCAAATGTGCAGAGCTGTCTTCTGTGATGAGTCTCCTGAGCCTTGTGGCCGTGGGTGCAAACCCTATCCTCAGTTTCTGTAAAAATTGTTGGTGAATAAGATATCCTTTTGCATCTGCATCATACCTTGAAAAAGAAATGCTCTTTTAAATATTCATGTGTTCCTCACAGAAAGACATTACAGATGTCCTTAAGTGACTTAACAACTTAAATCTCACTGACTTCCCTTCCTTATAGAGGTACCAGAGCACATGGAGTGTGAGGGGGTGAGTGACTGTATGAGACTCAAAAGATAGGACTTATGCATTGTCAACAGAGTTAATTCTGAAAACACTACCAAATAGACCAGACTGTCAGGAGTATTCCCTAGCTCTCAGTACTGTTGCCTTGCAGTCTCTGGCTTGAGATGGAGAGAACTAGGATCCTAAAAATCCAGTCTCAAGTGTCTCAAACTGGTCACACAAGTCTGAGATGTTCAGAAATGTAATCAGCCTTCATAAACACAGGTTGAGCTTCATAAAAACTTTTCATATTTTCTTATGTATAAACCCATCCATAGGCTTTTTTCCCTGCAGCTTTTCTTCCTGCTAGTGCTCCGATGCATGGTAATGCCTAATTTAGCCTCAGCTTCACTCTAGTCCCTTTATTCAAGTTACAGACATACCAGGCACGTAAGAGATTTTATCTGTTCTATAAAAGGAGTGGCTGATGGGAGTGAAGTTGTGCAGCAGATAACTGCATGAAAAGGATACTCTTCAATGTGCTACGGCATCCATAAGGAATAAGAATGGAAAGTAAAATCTAATGGGGTAGAAAATAATTCCAAGATGAATCAGTGCTAAGAAAGAGCACTGATAGTTAACGCAGCTTGAAACCAAAATGCAATACACTCAGGTTCTATATGTTAGAGAGAGTGATTATTTTTTTAAATAGACCTATAATGAAGGTACCTTTTTATATAATGTCACACACAGCTGACATCTATGCTATTTCAAACACAGTTCATTGTTGAAGGCAGACAAGTATTTTCCCCCACTTCACAACAAATTATCTGTCTATAAAAACATTTCATGATATTACTTGCCATCTTTACACAGCATGAAATTACCTTACTTTCTTTTGTTATGCATTTGGTATGTAGCATTTTCCTTTTGACTGAATCACTTTTGTTTAGGTTGAAAATATTCTGCCTAAATTTAGTGCTCTGAAAAGAAGAGGCTGGTAGCACTGCCTTCAGACAGGTGTGCAATGCAGACCCTCCCCAGCTTCCTGGATGGAACCTTTGTCTGCACTTCCCACCTGTCCTGAGACACCTGGAAACAATTTTCACCCACCACAAACTGAGGTAGGAATTTGTGTGTAGAAACAAAACAAGTTAATTTAAGCACTGACCTAAGGTGCCATCCAAGCAGAAAGTGCATGTTAAATCAAAGGGATCACTAATACTGAAGCCAAAAGGAAGCCCTACCTTTGAATTCATTGGAGACTGATGGATCTAATTGTATTCTTGAGCTTAGTATGATAAGACATAGCCCCCTGCAACTCAGCATCATGATTTGAGGTCACAATCATAACAAAATTAAAAATTTCTTGTGCAGCGTGATCTATTGTCATTCACTGTACTACCAAAGGCTCTGTAATACTATAAAGGATGCATTGTTGTAAGAGCTAATCATTTAGAGTTGTCATACCTTGCCCAAAGCTTCTTAAATTCTTCTAGTGTGACTGGAATGCTGAATCTGAACAAGACTTTCTTCAAGTCCCTTGGCTGTATAATGCCATTTCTTTCACTGTCAAATTCCTCAAAATTCTGGAATGTAAAAGAAATCATCACTAACAAGAACTAACAAGTTTGACAAGATGTTTGATCTCTCTATAAGCTTATGAATAGTGGGAATTGAAAAAGAAATGGAAAATCATGCACATCTGAATTTCATCTTTTAATGTTTTTTTTTCCTTTTGATTTTTACTGTTTCCTACTTTCCACTATGGGTGTGCAGAAACTCTCAAAAGCTTGAAATGGGGTTGACATTACAGGTATTTAGGTGATGTGCTTGGGGTGGGAAGCTTCTTACTGGTGATAACACAGAGGATAAGAGGATGAGAAGTGTACAAGCAGCAGTGGTTACGTCCACTGCTGGAGCATGCCAGTGGAAGATGAAGGCACTGGAAAATAGCAGACCTACAGATTTTGTCCCCAGCTTGTTCTGTACCTAATATCAATTAGATTTTGCTTTGGGTTTTGGTTGATTGGTCAAGTTTGTTGGTTTTTTTTTTACCATTCATCTTCAAAATGAGTTTACCAGTACTTTTGTGTGATTTACATTAACGTTTAATGAAAAGAACATATCAATTTTCCCTTGTGCTACTCTATTGTCCAAACATTGCAACTATTCAACAAGTTAAAAAAGGTAAAAAGGGGGAATTATAAGACAGTTTTGTGAGAGGCTTTTTGGATGGTGTAAACATCACAGTGAGCACTTCACTGTGCTTGCCAGTACAGGGTGTTGGCATAGGAGAAGTCGTGTATTTGTGTACAGCACGTCGTCAAACAGGCCTCAGATGAATCATATAACTACTCTTACAACAGCAACATTAAATAAAAACATTAATAGTAAAATAAAAAGAAGGTTTTTGAAGTAACTGTAATGACATCTGCTACATAATCGATGTTTAAAAAAATTGAAAAGTATTAAAATGATTTTTTAAAAAAATTATATGGTAAGTTTTTATAATTAATGAGCTATTTTGCAAAGGTCTCTGAATATTTATAGACTCTGAAAATCAACATTGCATAGTGTTCTAAAATTTATTAGTGCTGCTTATTTATTTAAAGAAAACATTCTTCTTACCCTTGCTAGGTCATGCCATCTGGTTCTTGCTTTGATAACAAGGTAGTAATGAGCGTGATCACAAACTAGCTCTGCATCCGTTATCACATTTTTTTCTCAGAAAAGGAAAAAAAAACCCACAACACAACTAGCTGTGTTTTACATTAGTGGGATCTTTAATCTCCACAAATTTCCTTCCCTTTTGTTGTTGTCCATGGTAATGGTGGGCTTGTTTCCTAGTTTCTCAGATACCATTAAAGACTGTTACTTCACATCTGTATAAACTTAATTCTTTAAATATTGCCTTATTTCCCTAGCTGCAGGTTAGCGAAGATGTTTCAGATTTTGTAATTCCCTATTTATTTTCCAATCAGTGTTGTTCAATTCTCCCTCAAACTCAAGAGCCAGCATAGATCATCTATGTGCATAGACAAAAAATGTTAATTATCTCAGAAACAATTATATCCTGGAGTGACTCCAGGAAGATTATCCATGATTTGCATCAATAATGTAGATCAAAATTATCTTTGTGAGTCACCAAGGTATGGCTAACAAGCCTGGGGAGCAAGATCCACATTTGCACATTCACCCACTGTTAAAAGTGCCTAACATTTGGGGTTCTGGGTGCTATGCAAGGACGTGTCTAGCTGGGAATCAAGGGAACCTTTCATCCCACCATTCTCTGAAATGGTCTACCTTCCTTCACCTGAGAAGAGCAGCCCTTATGGTGCCCAGTTCTCTTTAGCTTTTTGAAGTGTTTCCAGTTAGAAAACTGAGGAAAGGTTGGTCATTTCTGGCCACCCTCTGCTAGGACCCAGCACCCCTTTCTCCTCCAGTTACTGCTTTGTAAGGAAATGCTGCAGATGTATGGCTTCAGAGCCTGGTTCAGCTGCACTCCAGAAATATGCTGTCTGGGCCAAGATTCTCAGACGAGAAGCAGAGGAATATTGGTCTCCAGACCAGGTGAGAGGTAGTACCAACATCTGATCTACCCTCAAAGTTCCTGTAACACCCCTGGCACCTGCAGACCAGAACCTGGGTCCCAGAGGACTGCAGCACTGCAAACTCAGCCATTTCTAAGCTCCCAGGGCTTGACAGCCTTTCCTGAGGCCTCCATTTGGATTTAGAAACATGAATGCCCCATTAATCTGTTTTAGATGCCTGGGAACCTTCTGTTTTTTCCCCACTCCCACTGCTTGACAGAATATTCCATAAGCCCAAATAATGAACCAAGAAAAATGGTCTAAAACTTAGCAGGAAAATACAGGTGCTCTTAAGGCTTTCAGTCACTCACTGTATTTTCTTTGCTGGACTTCTGAAACAGCAACAGTGTTTGGAACAAGGAAATTCTGGAGTTAAATGCAAAATGCTTCAATTCCTAGCTAAGTCCAAACTGGAACAGAAATGAGAGTGCAACAGTGATTGGTCTCAGACTCCAACTGCTAGCAAGACTCAATCACCACCAGTTTCTTTTCTTGCTTTAGACTGATGCCCTTGAGTCACTCTGCTGTCCAATACTGGAAAAAAAGAAAAACAAACTAAGCAGACAAATATTACTGACATAAGAGCTAACAGTAGTGCTGTAAAGAGACAAATGAAAACTGGGAAATAATCCTATGTGTATATATCACATCTTCACTGCTACAGCAGAGATGAGTTGCTGATCAGGAGCTTT
>NW_008616931.1:0-5432 GCF_000691845.1 Merops nubicus | reverse complement strand
TGTCATTGTTTTTATAAATTTATGTCTCTTTGCATAGTTAAACAGAGTTTCACACTGAGTTTTTAGAATTAATTTTTAGTGCCTAAATGCTATTTATCATTAAAGTTAAGTTAAAATTCCAGACATGTTAAGCAGCATCACTTCTTGCAGGAAGGGAGGCTTCAGCTCTATACTCCTTATCCTCCACCCACTTCACAAGGCCTCAGTGCTTCTGAAACCTCATCTGATCAGGACCCTGTGTCCTGATGGCATGAAGGTCTGGAGAATGAGGCTTCAAGCTACTATAAAGTACACTGACAGATTAGTTGCTGAACTGACAGTCACTGTGCCAAACAGGTAGTACCCTGGTTGCTCCTCAATCCAAAATGACACCTTATTCCCAAACTGTAGCCTCAGTTCTGCATATTTGGAAGATGCAGCAAAGTTGTCCACTTTGGAGGCTAGCTCAGCTCTAAGGCTCCAACTCAGGCATCAGTATATATGTTTGACCTTAGATTTAAGCAGTCCCCAGGGGTAGTTCTGACATTTTTACCTAGTGATATATTCAATATCTGAATTAATGGAGTCATAAACCACTGAGAACCTGGTAAAGCTACCCAGCTTTAGTATTAAAAGATGTCTTTATCAATCTATCTTTTTTCATTTATACCTGATAGCAAATTTTCACACAGCATATTAATTTCTGTAAGCATATCAGATTGCTGTAGGTACTACAAAACATTTTCCTTCTTACTTCTAAGATGGCATGAGCTGAGCAAGTACCTCCTTAATTTCTTGTGTGTGGAACTGTTAACAGAACCTTATGTAATTTCACATGGAGGTCAGGTTCACTCCCAACAAAACAAGTAGGCACAGGAATTCCTTATCTCTGAGATGAAGTAGAAAGCTGTACAAGAACTGCTGGAAGTCAAGCACGTTGGTGATACCATCATGGCTACTGTCTGTTTCACGGGAGGCAGCATAGGTGTCCTAACAAGAAATATTTAACTAAGTATATTTAACATGTCAACTCATTTCTACCCAGGCACACCCTTAAAAGACCTGTAATGAAGAAACACTTCACAGCAATGGAGCTATCATCTGAAAAGCTTCTCCCCTCAAAATAGGCACAAAACATTCAAACACCTTAAAATGGTACAGAAATTCAGAATTCTTCAGAAATAGGAAGGAAAGCTGATCACAATGATCAGCCCTGCTAGAGGTGTCCACACTGGCTTGAAGAGAGGAGCCCGTTCCTGAGTGCTGATCTTTCCACTTCTCCCAGGGAACGTGGCATGGGATGAACTGAGCAAAAGGATAATCATAGAAACATAGAATGGCTTAGGATGGAAGGGACCTTACTGTGGCAACTGACTGGAGTGAAGCCAAGACTAAGACTTTTATCTTTTACACACACACATGATTTATATACTTTTAAGAAGCAAGTCATGGCAAACCTTAATTTGTCCTCTGGGCTTCCCTGGTGGTCGTGGTGACTCTTCATTGGTTCCCCACTCACCTCCAATGGCAGAATTACCCACTGACCATGCAGAGCAAGTTCTCCACTCTACTTCCTTATCATGTTATCAACTTAGCCTGTCCCAGGGTCAGCCAGTCACGAATGCTTCTGTACTCTCACCTCGGCCCCCACACTTGTCCAGACTCCTGTTCCATGGCTCACTGCACAACTCTAATTTATCACCTCACACACCCTACAGATCATCTAATCCAAACTCCTTTCCATGGGCAGGGACACCTCTCAGCTAGACCAGGTTGCTCAGGGCCTTATCCAACTTGCCTTTAAATGAACTGTATGGAGTTATTATTTTCTAACTGCAGAGTCTTTAATAGCTATGCTCACAAAACAAGGGAAAAAATAACTCAGATCTTATTTTCCCAGCAGAGAACATAGAGAAGACAACTAGGAAAACAAAAGTTTTGCCTTGAAAATCAAATGTATTCCAACAGGAAGTTTCTAAGAACATATTTTTTAAAGTCACTTTCCTGACAGCTCCTCCAAACCAACTTTTAAAACAAATGTTTGTATCAAAATAACCACCAGCTTCACTGCCAAAAGCAAGCCATGGCTCAGTGTATTTACCCCACAGACTTCCACCAGCTTATCACTAAGCTGATTGAGACATTCTTCAGCAGTCATGCAGTGATATTTAGCATCATTCACTCTGGAGTTTGGACTGTTACATAATGTATCTCCTGGCCCGTTCAATCTGGCAATGAAACAGAAGTTTAGCAAATATTGAAAAGATAATATTAAACATATCTGATAAGCAGCACAGTGATATAAGACAAACAAAACAATAAACCCTGCAACCATATTCTTTACAGCCCAAACATGAGGAGGTCCAGTAGCTGCATGCAGTATTAGTGGTTTATGCTAGTGACCTCAGCTGCTGTAGTTTTCCCAGCACAAGGTGAAGAAGATAAACTAAGCTGAAGAGAGCACAGCTGAGACAAAGTCTTTTTCTTTTGTTTCAGCCTTCTCTGGGGCTCGGTTGCTCTGAGGGAGGGAGGTATCAGACTGGAGGAGGAGAAGAGCAGCACTGTGAAAGCCGTGACTCGCTGTCACACCAGCTGTCTGTTTCAGAGAGGGAACACAAGGCACACGAGCAGTGCCAGGGGAAGTCATCTGTTACATCTTCCACGTGTAGCACAACCACTGCACGTGTGACCATCTCCCCTGGAGCAATTCCACCCTGGCTGAGCCCTCCTCTGGTTTGAACCGAGATGAGCTACTGCAGGAGGTCTGCCATCAAAACACTCCTGACTTAACAGAACATCACCCCTGAAACTATTCTGCCTGATGTTCTGTTCTGGCAAGACTCAGTCCTGCACCACCATCAGCTTTGTAGACACGAGTTTAATAGTCCACAGCCCAGGGGGACCAGGAAAGGGTGAGATCCAGCTTCCCTGCAGGCCACCCAAATGCTTCCAGTTCTGAAGGTCTAAAGTACTTTTAGGCCATAGAAAAGCGATTTTGGTCACTGTTCCAGATCTGATTCCTTCTGCTCACTATGCAGTGATGCTCTAGGAACCTATTTTGCCTTGCATCTGGGCAAAAAGAAATTAAGCACCTTTTGTAGCCTCTTGAGTAATTTAGAATTTTTCTGCAACATATGAGCCATATAGAGGAGTAAAGTAATTTACATCAGACAATTTGAAAAACTTGCAAAGAAAAACATACACACTGATATTTCACTACACCCTGCTCCCCACTGATAAGAATAATGTTAATGGTCTGTTCTAAAAGAACCTTTCATCTTTTTTTAGAAGATTCACATGCACTGATACAAGAGCCTGTACAACTACTCTAAAGAATTACTAAACAGCATTCACCTGATTTTACCCTTTAAGTCCTACTCATCCTACAGACAAGGATGAGCACTCTCCTTCCCTTTTTTCAATTCCAGTTTTTACTGAAGTCTAGTCAAGAAAATTTGTACTTGTGTTATCTTCCCACTAAAGCTTATAAGAAGAAAATCAGATCATTTTTTTTTCTGTGACTACTGACCACTCTCCACCCCAGTGAATCACAAATTATTGAAAAATAAAAATTAGGAGGGTTTTTTTCCTTGCCTTCTGGTTTCTGAGACTAACTTTGTGTTAAATCTGGGTCATGCTTCCTTTTATAAATATGAGATATAAAAATGTATGGAGAGAAAGCTGCAATTCCCCTAACTGGGAAAAGCAAAAACTTTAAATACAGACAAAACACTGTTGACTTAAATAAAAATTCTGTCACACTATTCTTCCTTCAAGGTTTGAAGAAATGTTTGAAACATTTCTTATTAGGCTACTGAATAAAAGTGCACGTATTTGGGTGGACATATGATTACCTGGTTGTAATCACAAACTTCTAAACTTTTAGGCCTGAATGAAGAAAAACCTGAATATTATGTCAGCCAGCCACAATTCAGGTCTCCCTCTTGTCTTAGTGCTAAAAGAGAAAGTGTCATGGCAGAAAATAATAGTAACAGCATGAAAAAAGTAAATGTGAATGTCTGAGAAAAATAACAGTCATAATAAGGAAGTTAAGATGGGCCTTGAAGCCAGGGACAGAATTGTCGTTGAATTCAGTGGCATCAGAATTTTACCCACAAAATCTAGACTTAGAGCAGAAGTATGAAAGAAATGAGAAATAATTACTTTCCAGCTTTAGTCTACACTGAGAGTCCCACCCTAAGAAATTCAGATTCCAACAGCTTTAAGTGTTGAAAATCAAACCCCTTGTTTACAGTCCTTTGAACTCAGTGAAATTACTGATGGAGTAAGGCAAGTAGCTAAGGTGAAAAAACATACTCCAAATATTAGCACATTTCTCTGGTATTCATTCCTCAGCAACAGTAAATCAATAAAACCCACATCCTCATCATATGGGTGGACAATATATCTATATCTATACAAACAGTTAACCTTGTTACTCCAATAAAACTGTTATGTTATAGATAACCACATTTCAGCAATTTCTATTAGCAACATCCCTTATCAGATTTAATATTCAAAACTTAAATTCAAAGCATAAACCACTAAGTAACCAGATGACACCACATTGCTCCAGTTATATATACTGCTGCTAACACTCATCACTAACAGCTCACTGTCTTCTGGTTTTTAACACAGAATGGAAAAAGTCACTGGACATCAATACTATAAAATTATCCACATAATCTTCATCCATAATTTAGGATATGATGTAACTCCAATACTGTGAATAAGAGTAAGAAATGCTGAGGACAAGGACCTACTCAAGGCAGAGCAATTAGTCAGTTCTTGCAAGACAGGTCCACCTGTCTGTGGACCATATGTTAGTTCACATCACACATATTCCGGTTGCCTCTTGACCTGAGTTAGATACTCAGAGGCTTAGCCAGATCAGGAGTGAAGAACTACAACCAAGAAGGTCATCTGTGTGCTAAAAATTGTATCACTGGTCTCTTTGTAATTTCACCAAAAGCTTTTCCTTCAAAGAGAAAAGTTCTCGATAGTCCAAAAAAGGTTTTCTTAATGCTTTATTGCTGTTAAAATTCCTTTAGCCTCCAGTATTGCCACAAAATCCAGCTAACTCAACTCTCCATCTGGTAACCCAAGTGTCCTGGTTTGAGGTAAAACAGAGCTGGTTCTACTCAATGATTTTAATTTTTAGCTAAAGCTCTTCTAATTAACTGCTGTGTCTGAAGTCAGCAGCGTTTTGTAAACTGTCTGGTTCTAGCAGTGAGAAGACTTCATCTTTAGAGTCACTGCCAGGGGTTGGGATGCAGACCAAGGCCACTGCTGAGCCTGGATCCCACATGGAGGGGGGCAGAGGGTACCCCACACCTGCAGGGAGGAGTGGGCAGGATAACTGACCCCAAGATTCACCAGTGGGATGTTCCATCCCACAGCCCTCTGTTGAAGTGAAGGATCAGGAAGGACAAGTCCTTCTGTCCTCTCTCTTC
>NW_008616930.1:353-570 GCF_000691845.1 Merops nubicus | reverse complement strand
CTGCTCAGGGGCTCCCCACTGGTGCCCTTTGGAGCTGCTCCACAGCCAGGAGCGGGGTCGGGAGGCAGTGGGGCTGTGCTGGGACACCCTTGCTGACGGGCAGGTTGCTCCCTGCTAGGCAGAGGAGCAGCTCAGAGAGGAGTTTGGGGAGAGACGCTGCCAAGAGCCCCCCTGTCCCCGAGCTGAGGGCGAGCGTGAAGAGCCATGGAGGGCTGCT
>NW_008616930.1:0-258 GCF_000691845.1 Merops nubicus | reverse complement strand
CCCTCCACCAAGGGGGAGGATTTGGGGAGCTCCTTCCTGAGGGCTCGCACCGGGGCTGAGGCTGCTGGGCTGCGGGGGTGGCTGGACGGGGCTGGGGGACGTGGTGAGAGCCCTACCTGAGGGTCCCACAGGGCTTGAGGGATGATGTGGCACCCAGGACTCCTGGGTCATGGTGCTGGGGCTGCCCTGAGCCCCGAGGCTCCCATGGGCATTGCTCAGTCCCCTCGTGAGCGTGACCATCCAGGACAGCTTCCCCTC
>NW_008616929.1:111468-113880 GCF_000691845.1 Merops nubicus | reverse complement strand
CTAAAGGATTCTATGATTCTATGCCTTGGTGGCCCCTTTCACTTGCCCTGCTAGGAGCCTGTCCTGCTGTGAACTGCAAGTTGAATTATGCAGACAGATGGCCTGCCCTGACCAAATTGCAACACTAATGAGACAACACACAATGAAGGCACATGTGGACTCTCCCTGTGGCAAAGTCTTTGTTTAAACCTGACTTGTGGCTGTATAAGATGCAAAATAGTGAAGGTATGAGAAGCTGTCAGCACATGCAGATCATAAAGAGTAATGTATATGCAGCTGATCATCCTTTGACCAGTAGTTACATTAACTAGGCAGCAGCATGAAAAATGGTAGAAAAGAGAAACGTTGTGTATAACAAAAGCAGAGTACCAGCTTAATTGCTGGCTGAGGTAGAAATTACCAAGGCAACCATATCTTGAGTACCAAATAAGTGTATAAAGTCAGGAAACCTGGGGCCAGCAAAGGAAAAGTAAATACAGGTGAATGGCTTGTCTGGGAGGGGAGACACTTGGTAAAGAAGCAGAACCCGGGAAGAATAAAAAGGGCAAAACCAGAATATAAGATAAAACAAGCAACATAGTCAGGACTGATTGGGGGCTGTTGATCAGCCCCCTGCTTTATTATGACAATTTGAAGCAAGACACTAAACGTGCTGTTTCCACCCTTAAGTCTGACTTGCCATCATGGTCAGGAGGGACTTGGTGTGCTTTGGGATTAATGTGAGCTGTCTCTCTGCACCTGGTAAGGAAACCCCATGAAGGGATTACTTAACCACACCACCCTTCCCTTCCTTGACAGCCAGACTGTCTTTCAAGTCCCCATTTCTCCTGACTGCCTCTGCAGAAGATCTTAAGCATAGACAGTGTCACTGTTGGAGTTCAATAGCTGAGGACTAATACAAGGAACCATGTGACAAGTGGGCATGGCTCTACCTGAACTCAATCAGGACACACACGTTTGCCATGTTCAGCACACCTCCAGCTCTGCAAAGAGCCCGACTCACCACACTGCCTTCCTGCACGTGGTTTTGAAGGGAAAGAACCAGCTCAAGTGAAGTCTCTGCACAAGTCACAGCCACAAAAGAAAGGACTTGTGTCCAAATCCACTCCAAAGATAAGAAATGAAGTTACAATTCAGGATGAAGGCAAGTTTGTGCTGGCAAAATATCAGCTTTATTAAGGTTAGAGTCTTCAAATATGTCTTGTTCTGTAATTTTCTGTAGGCTGCATACATCAAGGCATGTCTCAAGACAATCAAACTATTTCAAAGAAAAGAATGTTGAAATTGGGTATGTTTTTATCAACAGGGACAGAAAATATCTAAAAAACATGAGCAGTGGCACAGCTTGTAATGCTTACAAACTTGTCCTGTTTTGTAGCATTCCTTTAGGTCTGTGCATCAAAGCATGCTTAAAAATAGTTGCCCTGTTTGGTTATTTTTTTGTTTTGTTTTGTTTTGTTTTTTATTTAAGGTAAGAACATTGATATTAAGGGCCAGAAGTTTTCTCCTGCATTGTTGTAGAGGTACATCTTCAGGCATTTTAACACATTAAGGCACTTCCCAGGCACATGTGAAACAAGGTACACACCTAGACAGGCTTGCCCAGGCCTCTAAAAATGCAAGGACTGTCACTGAATTATGGATCCTCAGGTGGGTCTTTGGCTATTCATAATGGAGATTCTCAAGTGTCTAGAAAGCGACCAACTATTTTTTCCTAAAATATCTGTGATTTCTCCTGAATCTTACCCAATAATTTGTAGTTGAACAGACAAATCACTGCCCATTAAGCAGATTTTCAATGTCAGGCAGTACCAAGTTTTCTCCAATAATAAAACGTGCGTGCTCTGTACACACTATTTTCCTCCAGAGGATCATAGAGATCCTCATACACACTCAAAGCAGAGAACCTTCAAGATTAACTCTCTTGAACAGATTAAGTTGGAGATATGTTACATTGCAGGGGAAGGATGAGGTTATCAGCAAGGCTCTAAAATGCTCTAAGTATCGGTTACTCTTGTTCTCAGAAATTCACTTCAGATCAAATCAACTCAAGCCAAAAGGCAAATGTCTCAGTTATTGAGAAATATGCTTCTCAGAGCATCTATTTTTCCATAAACAGTGGCAAAAAGAATTTCAAAACAAGAGACACTTTCTAATGTACTGAAGGATGAGGTTATCAGCAAGGCTCTAAAATGCTCTAAGTATCGGTTACTCTTGTTCTCAGAAATTCACTTCAGATCAAATCAACTCAAGCCAAAAGGCAAATGTCTCAGTTATTGAGAAATATGCTTCTCAGAGCATCTATTTTTCCATAAACAGTGGCAAAAAGAATTTCAAAACAAGAGACACTTTCTAATGTACTGTTTTTTTCCCAAGCTGTGCTGTGGACGAGGCCCACTAAAGAATATGGCA
>NW_008616929.1:74543-111449 GCF_000691845.1 Merops nubicus | reverse complement strand
CATCACACAAGGGTCCACTGTGGTGCTGGAGCATGTTGTGTTAAATCTTTGAGTAATGTACCCAGAGAGTGCAACCAGGACACCTTCCACAGCTGCATGTCTCTCTTTTTGCAGTGCCCATGCATTAACACTACCAGCAGAGCTGGAAATCCTGCTAGAAGGTTTCCACAAATATTTGGCTCATAAGCAGCTAGGAAAAACACACATGGGGAAAAGATTCTAGAAGTTAAACCTATTGGTCAGGATTTGGCTTCTGACCTGTGCGAGAACATTGGTGTTACACGTGGCTGACATCTGAAAGGTGTCACAGCAGGCAACAGAGCAGCAGTAAACATCACTAATCTGGACAATCAATAAAAATTGAGACCTACTTATCCAGATAAGATGCAAATTAAAGATAGGGCAATCCAGAACATCTGTCTTGCTCCTGAACTGGGCATTTATCCTGGAGAGGAGATGCTTTCAGAGCCTTGCTTCAAATAGCTATGCTCTGAGAAGCAGGCTAAATCCAGGAGGTCATCCTGAAACAATAGTTGGCCGTCCAAAGAGACTTAACATGTAACATGCTTTAAAGGCCCATATGGAATAAGTTACACCAGAGTAAAACAAACACTTGTCTCTCACAGCCAGTGTTATTGTTAGCAACTTATTTCAGTGAGAATATTTCTCAGTGGTGACAATGACTCACTAAATAACAGAATAATACCACGGATCACTAGCATGTTGTGATCTGTGGCCACAGGAAGGGTTTACTTTTACTGTGTACATGTTGGCAGTCTCAAAGATCTAGCAGCAAATCCAAATGTTTATTGCTGCATCTAGGGCAGAAGCACAAGATCTCTGCTTGGAGCCTTTCTGTAAGCCAAAAAGATAACATGAGGTATTTCTAATATCATGCCTGCCAAATGTCAGCAGAGGCAATGAGCTGAGAATTAAATGCTGGGAAAGCAGGAGCACCTTGGTTTTGCTCCCTTGTTCCAGTGTTTGGGTATGGCAATTGCTGCTGGTGGGATTCAGCATTGGAGGGGGTTGGTTCAAAGAGTTGGGCTCCCTATTCCCACACTAAAGCCTAAACCTTGATGCATGGTTGCTACTTTTGGAAACAGCCATCAAAGGAAGCTGATTTGGAAAGTTGAAGAAGTTGTAGGGCAAAAGATAAGACTAATCCATCAAACCCTAGGCCCCTGCAGAAAACCTGAGAGTGGTCAGAGCTGCCTCAGGCAGATAAGCACATCCTCTTGGCTGCTTCAGAACTCTTTAGGCTTCTGCCTGAGGTGTGGCATGATGAAGCCCTGCCCAAATCACTGGGCCAGACCCCTCCATCACCTCCACTAAGCTATGCCCTGTCCCTTGCTTCCTAATGCTTGTTGAACATTAAAGATAAAACTCAGCGTCTCAGTGAGATCTCCCTGTACCCTGGAAGACGTAGCTGCCCAGAGGAGCATTTTCAGGTAGATGGCATCAAAGGATCCCAGCCCACCTCCCAGGGGGTTAGGGGCTGTACCGATAGCCCAGGATGGTAGCATGCCATTTGTCTCATTGTCCATTGGTGTCCAGGCAGTCTGCAGGGACCCATCTAACTCACAAAGAGGAGACCACAACCCCATTCTGGCCATGTTGAATACATTCAAGGTAGAGAAGAAAAAAAAAAAGGGGCATTTCACATGCAGAAGTTTCCAAAAGGAACTAAAGGAAGCCTTGGTGGGGTGATAGAAAGGCAGCAATAGTTCTGCAGGCCACATTCCTGCACTTCCCACGTTTTGTTATTTTTTCATTTTCACATTTTCCTCTATTTTCCTGCTTTTGCTTATGTAAGAGGGAAAGAAAAGCCAATTTGATGTTCTAATGAAAGGAAGTACAACTCTCTGGAAGAGCAGGAAATGGTGTGCACTGATGTCACATGAGATTAGTTTGCACTATCCAGGGCAGACTGCGACCTGTGGGATAACCTGGGAAACATCCCAGGAACAAAACTGATGCAACTCATCCTGTACAGAATGGGAGGCTTGAAAGCACTGGGAGACTGAGGGTAGAAAAATGACTTGACACACTGTTCAGTATAGTGTATTTCCACAGGGCATAAAACAGCCCAAGCACTTAATCTCCCAGCCTTGTAGGGGAAAACCTTTACCCCGACAGCACTCCTTGGCAGAAGAAGTTCCCCAGCATTTGTTTTCTTAGGGTACTTACAGACAAGTCATTAGTCATTGTTAAGCTGAGTGGAACCCAGACTAGTCTGGGGCATGTCTTCCCACTTCACCTTTACCCAAATCCTGACATTTTCCAGAATCCCAGACCTGTATCTTCCTTCCACCTGTGCCAACCCTTCTGCATAAACAAATTGATGCAATTTTCCAGAGTGAAATGCCTCCTCTCCTCTCCTCTCCTCTCCTCTCCTCTCCTCTCCTCCTTTCCTCTCCTCTGTCTGGAAAAGCCTCAGCTAGAGACATCACAAACCAAAACCTGCATTTTATGTTAGTAACATCAGAGTTCAACATTCCAAGGATTTGGTAAAGATCCAGAAAACAAACATCCCAAACTCAGGAGGAAGTTCAGCATTAAATATAAAAGAAAACCAAATACGTTGAAGTATGGAAATCAAAACAACTTCAGCTTTGACCTGCACTGACCCCATGCAATAAGAATATATTTATGATTAGATCACAGTGATGGCTGGAGCCCTAGATAAGAATAAACTGAGTTTTGAAGACCTCCAGATTTAATGTTTTGTTGCTATGTTTTTCCCCCATGTGTTGCCAGAATAATACTAAGTTTCTTAAAGGATCAACTCCAAATTTAATGTCAACTTGTGAATTGCCTGCTTTACCTGTAAATTGGTGGAAAACACTACTTGCATCAACGAAAGGCAACTTGCATCATGGGATGGAAATTTAGGAGTAGGTCGTGTCTGTAAGTGACCAAAAATGACAGCTGGATTTAGACCAGCTGAGGCCATTGAGGGTTACTCTTCTCATCTTGCTGCACAGTCATTTATTATACACAAAATTTTTGCAAAGAAGAAAAAGGTTGTGAGGCTGGATGGCCCAGAGTTTAACACAGCGAAACCAAAATGACAGCACAGTTTCTCTAAAACACAGGCTATTTTCACTTCCCATCTGAAGTTCTACTCTAATTCAGATGGTTTATGGCCACATGTGCGTAGAAGACTCTGGACATATTTGTGCTGCTGTGCATGAGCTTACCACGATACATGCTGCAGTATTTTCATGTGGTACTTGAAGCCTGCAAACACAAACTTTTCCCAAAATGATGTTCCATCTAGAAAACTGCATGTCTTTGTGAAACCCTTTCCAGATAGATCATTGTATTGTCCCTTCCTTTGAAGGAGAAGAGACGAGAATAGGAAGATGACGTTTTGAGAGCAAGAAAATCAATGAAGACAGCCACTCATTTTCAGATAGTTTTTTTTGAACACCACATTCTTCAGACCTCAATTCCTGAATCAGATTTGAACTGGCAAATGGGACTGCAAGGCTGGGAATAGGTAGAGCCATCACATAGAGCCCATTTCTCTAGAACACAGGCAACAAAATCTATCTGGCCAGAGAAATGGGTCAGTCTGTCAGTGTGTCCTCAGAATTTGTCCCCTTCTTCTGATTTACTATAGAAAAGACAGTGATGGTGTCCGAACTCCATTCTTTAAGAAACACCATAAAATATTGAAGTTCTCTGAAGGAGGGGAATATGTAGTGGGCTTACTTCAAGCCAGAGTTAATTCCTGAGTGAAATCCTCATATCCTCACTGAGTAACTTCATGGTGTAGTTAGTTCTCCTCTCTGTGGTTTATTTTGAGGATGCTGTCTCCTTGGGCACACTATAAACCACAAACATGGCTTTCCCTTCTCACAAGTAAGTCTGGATTCAGGGACTGGTTGTGGATGTCTGGTGCAAACACTTATTCAGACCAGGTCTGAAAACCAAGTATGTTTTTTTTTTCTTTTTTTTTGAAAGCCACTAACAGTTTGGGACACCAACCATCAGTGCGCCTAGAAGTCCTGTGCACAAGAAACACATGTTCTTGCTTGCCCCAAGGGCCACTGGGGTGAGGGCAGCAATACCCTTGTCCATAGCTAGTGAAAATAAGCACTGAGCTCAGCTTTGCCCTTGTCACTCAGCTCGTGGGTTTTGTGCTGCCCCTGCTCAGCTCAGCAGCCTTGCTGTTTGACTGTGAGAAAGAGCAGAACTCCCCCTTCCCCCTCTCCTCCCTGCACTCTGGCAAGGAGCGGTGCGTGGGAGGACCTCCTGGTGGATGCTCGGAGACTGCAGCACTCATAATGACGAGTCACTTACAAAAGACACGTTAGTGATACTATCACTAATGCTTTGTGTGAGTATTTATATTCATGTCTGGGGTCTCTGAGTGAGATCCCATCAGCTTTGCACAAGGGACCAAACAAATGCCAGCAATACCCGTGAGTAATCAATGGTAAATATTGATAATCGCTAGCACACTGATAATACTAACTAAAAGCATTAGTGTTAACACAGCCTGCCTGCAAATGCTTCTGATAGAGGAAGGGAAGGAAAAAGGCACAAAGGACAGTCTGCCCTGGGCTAGGAACTCAGTGATGTCTCCTGCCACCGGGGCTTTGTCTACTGGGGCCACGCTGCCCCAGGCCCTGAGCCAAATGAGAAGATCAGATCAAATAAAATTAATTAATTAAATTAATCAAATGAAATAGGACCCAACTTTTCCAGCTCCATCCTGCCATCCTCTTCCTGAGCTGCCCAGCACAGCTGTTGGGTGACACCTTGCTCAGGGACCATGCACATCAGCTGGTCTCTGTCTCTGGGGAGAGGGAAGCACATAGCCTTGAAGAGATAGAAAAAAAAGGGGCTGGGGGTGGGGTAGGGTTGGAAATTAGGGAAAAGCTTTTGCCTATCAGCAGGCTCACAGCAACCTATAAAATAGAACTACAGCACAACAGAAAATAGAAGCAATCTGAATGTGTGAAATAAAGAGGTGTTCTTTCATAGCAATAACAGCAAAAAGGTTTATTTGTTAATGGCTCAATAGCAATTTGAAAGCTATCCATTGACCTCAGTTACATTGACTAATTTCTGTGCTAGCATTTCTATCGACAAGTGATACATATTTAAAACATAAGTGCCAAAAAAACCCATCAAAGTTTGCCTGGCACAAACAAATTTCAGCTTCAGCTTAATTTTGAATATTTTCTTTTCAGCACTTGAGAGGAAACCAGACAAAGAGCAGAATCCTGTTTCAGTGGGTATAAAAACAAGGAATGTGAGAATATCCATAGAGATACTAGCTAAATAAGGAGAAATGAGGGCTGTACACACAAGCCTTCTCAACTGCAGATTCTACTACAGAGTTACAAGCAAACACTTCCATTATGTTCTTATGTAATGACAAGGGAAAACATTTTCATTCATGAATGGAAACATTTATGACATTTGTGGTCTAGTAATTTCCCTTTACAATCATCCTTCACATCTCTGGAAATCTCCTACAATTTCAGTCATATTCCCAATATTATTTTCAGTTCTTTCTGTATAATTTCACTTCACCTCCTCATATGTTTCTTCCAGTCTGTTAACCACCTGAAAAATGAGAAAGCTTTACCTAGCACTTTTCAGTGGGAGTATGAATACCATATTATAACACCTGAAAGCACATGAACTGTTACCAAAATGCCATTCTGTAGCATTTAAAGAAAAATCTTATGTTTAATTGTAGCACTGCAAAGCAATAAGATTCTAAGCCAAGGCTACAGAAAGCTTTTGTGTGTGTGTGTGTATTCTTTTTAATAAAATACTTCCACGGAGAAAAACCTTTTTGCCAAGGGTATACTCTGCTTTTTTGACAGTGCCCAGTTCACAGAGCTAACTCATTTCAGTGCTAGTTTGAAGGAGAGCTGTTACTTCAATGCTTTGGAAGTGTTCACAAGAGCACACAGCTGTTTTCACTGGGGTCGACTTTCACAACACTGTAATGGCAGTTAAAAATGTACCAAAATCCTTGCACAGGATGTAATCAGCCTCAAATCTACAGAGAAGCATTGAGAAACTGCCTTTAAGTGCCAAGAAAAACAGCAGTCGTTTACAACAAGTTCTTCCTAATGTCCAGTCAGCTCAACCCAAATGAGACGCGTTTCTCAAAACGAAAGTAGGACAGACCAGAGAAGAAAAAAACCCTTTGATTATTTTTATGACTTTTTTTTATAAAGAAGCACACAAAGACTCAGACACTGGAAACGACCACCAATTCCTCCTGCCCCTCTCTTCGCCAAAGCTCTAACATCAGTCAGCCTATAAATCCACTCATGAGTGGTAAAACGCCTGTTTTCCAACATTTTTCTCTCGCCTCTTTCAGACACTTGGAAAGTTTCTGTCCCTCCAGCGGCAAAGCTGTTACATGTCATGTTCCTTACTCAGAGAGCTTAACTGCTATCCAGCTGTTGGAGTCATCCCATAGCCTCAGATTTACAGCTTTTCTCAGGATGTCAGTCTAACTGAATACCTAGGTGCTCCCAAGAAATGTTTGAATTGCTTTTCACTTACCCCAGCCGAGCTTCAGCAGTTGTGGGTAAAGCAGAATGGAAAAAAGCCCTCATATGATAGTGCCTCTAAATTTATCAGAAAGAAAGGAGCTGGGGTGTTTGTCCTTTAAGTGTCTCTAAAGATGGTTTGCATAGCTGGATCTCAGCTTATCTGTGCTTTTCTGCTTTTGCTTCCATACATGGATCTGTTCCCAACAGTAACTTCAAGCTGTCGAAAAGAAGCTATCTGGCAGCTCTCAGCTTCATCTGACAGATAAATGAGCAAAAATAAATAAATAACAATTTTTTTCCTGATGGCTCCCTTTTTTTTTTTTTATTTGCACCTTAGAACACCTTTTCTTTTTTTTTTCCTTCTCCCTAGAGTAACATTTTGTTATTTTTTCCAAAGTAATTCCTTAGTGAGGGCAAAGAGAAATGACCCAGGTGGATTTTACTTCTGGCTTTCCTGCACTCACATAACATTATTCTCATCATTTTATTCATTTTGTCTTTTGCTTTGCTTATAGGTCAGTGTTTTGCATGTTTGCTACTTGGAAACATGTCAAGGCAATATACATATGTCTGTAGCAAGGTTAAGAGTCAAATTTTTGGAGAGAGAGAGAGAGAGAGATTATGGAAGAGCCATGTGACTGCTCCCAGATTAGCAGCAGTAGCAGGAATAAGCATTCCTCTGATATTACAGTAGCCACTGTGGGACATGCCTGAAACACTGAAGAGTGGAAGCTGCAGTTTGGAAGTTCCTTCCAGATGTATTTATGAATAAATCACTGCTCATTCTCCTTCCTACCTTCCATACTTCCTAGGTTTCAATTTCAAAAAGGACTGATAAAGGTTGAAAATGTGCACAGGGAAGGTCACAGGTCAGGAAAGTATGGTAGTGTAATTAACCTTAACTCTGCCCTTTGTTATCTCTGCTGTGCAAATGGGAATGTTAAGGTCTTCAGTGAAAGGGCAAGAGCAAGTATATGTCGTTATTATTGTACATTACAGTGGCAACCAGAAGTAAAGAAGATACTAGGGATCTAATTGATTGCTTCAGACAGTGCTCCTTGTATGAAAGAAAACTGGTGAAAGACATATTCAGGCACTTAGATATCTAAGGCTGAATGTAGGTGTCCATACTCAGGCCACTTGCATTAAAAATGTCATCCTCAAACTTAATGGTTTTGATTTACTGCAGGAGAAGGAAATTCCTAGTGTATTCCCCCACACAAATGACCTTGACTCTGTAAAATTTTTCCTGAACATCTGTTGAACACTTGACAGAATAAAAGTTTTTTTAAGGACTCACAAGCTCCCTCTCTGCAATTAATGATGAACTACATTATTTCATTATCATTTCATATTATTAAATTGCCCGATTAGACACACCACTTCAGATGGTGTATTCGTCTCCTGCTGTTTGGTATCTCAGAAATTGGAGGGGATATGTGCATGTGTGTGTGTAGATGGGGATCCTGGGAGGTCTCCAGCATGTACCTAGCATCCAGAAAAAAAAAAGACAGATGCCCTAGGAGCACCCCCCTGGATCCCAGAGCAAGCAGAAGGCCCATGGAAGCATGAAGCAGGCAGCAAAATGGGTACTTGCAAAAGATGAATAAGTATGAAGGGGATCTTCTGGTTTCTAGCATGCCAGCCAAATCATCAGTGCCTGTCATTTGGGGTGGTGGGAAGTAATGGGAGGAGAAAAATCTCTTCTGGAAATCTATCCTGGGGTTTCTCCAGCCTTTCAAGAGCAGGAGCTAAGCTTATCCTAGATGGGTGCTTGAATGGGATATGTATGCTGGTGTTGCCTATCAGACAGGCTTGGTGACTCAGGAGGTCTGAGCTCTAGTACAAATAAAAACATGATTCAGCAAAGCATTTAAATTCCTGCTTAATTTTAAATATTGAATAATACTTTTGACTTCTCTAGGATTATTCATGTTATTTTATTTCTATGGCTTACTAAATTGTCCAGATATGGACATGAAGCTACCACAAAGCAGCATAAAAAAAATCCAAACAAGATTTGGCACTAGCAAGTGAGTGTATTTGTGTTTCACAGGTCTCTTGACTTCCATGGATTGCTCCTAAGAAGTCTTAGGGCTAACTAAAATGAACTAAGGAAAGCAAGACTGTTGCTTCAATTCGTTATGTGTCCTTCTTTCCGTGAAGGAAAAGTTGACTAAAGAAAAACTTATGTGGCTTTGACAAGAACATGATAATGCAGCATTCTGAGTTTTGGTAACCACAAGGCCAAGGAGACAGGCTGTTTTCTGGCTTTGATCTGCCCTTCTGTACAGCCACTGTGTGTCACCCTCTGGATGAGTGACACCACCCTCTTTGAACTCCTTACACAGAGTGGCCAAAGAGCTGCTCATATTTTCCATTGAGAGCTTTTCCATTCATCCCTGCTGGGAGAGGTGAAGTTTGTATCAGAGCATGTGGGTGATAAGGCGAAAGACATTTTCCTAAAGCAAAAGGAAAAATAGGCAGTGGTGCTGCCAACCATCAGGTGTGCCATAGAGAGATGGAAATAAAACACCATCGACCTTTGTGCCCACTGATTCATCTCCTCCTCCCCAAAACAAGAAGAACAGAGGGAGAGAGTCCATCTTTGGTGGTGACACACGTAGAGGACAGATTTGCAGAAGTGCTCTGCTTATTACCGTCAACACTGTAGCTTTGAGACAAAATGGGGCCTTGGTCTTCAGAGCCACTAGTACTCTTTCCCATGCTATGTGCTGCACTTTGAAGCCACCAAAGAGGTTTTGAAGTCTCTTTTATCAATGTGAATTTCTCAAGAGTGATTTAAATATAGCTGTCTTCTTTCCTGGGAGTCCCTGTAGCTGGATTCTCAGTGCAGCAAAAGCTGCACCATATGCCCATCATTCACAGCCGTTTCCCAAAGACTGCTAGGGACTTGCTATTCTGCATTTGGCTTGTACAGGGTTCCAAAATAAAGGCTTGCTGGGAAGAAAGAGAGGAGGGGCAGACTGCTGCTGACATCTTCAACATGTTCAGTTGTGCTGCTCAGGTGTGTTTATGCAGCGTTTTGCGCTGTGAAAGTTGGATGCAGCTCCGAGCAACCTGATTTAATGTGGAAATAAGCCCAACCATGAGCAGGGGCTGGTTCTCCAGAGGTTCCTCACAACTTAAATTATCCTGTGATTAGTGAGAAATTCAGCTTAGGATACAGTCATATGTCAGGGGAATAGGAAGGAAATCTGAACTTCTAGGGGACCTGGGTCATTTTTTGTCTTCCTGTTAATTTTTGTGACTATCTTACAAACTCTTTGAGCATGGTCCATTTCTCATTCCACATACACAGCTTGTCTTCTGTATGACTTGAACCTTACTGCACTGCAAGTCAAAATCCACTATTTCCCCCTTTTTTAAAGCGAAGTGATTAAAATGCAGTTGAACTTGTGCCCAGGCAAAACCAAGAAAATCAGGCAGCCATTCCTTCCTCGCGTTAAGTATATAAAGCTTTGCAAGGGAATAAGACTTTTTCTTTTTAGAGTAAGCAAATACCTGAAACCTGGGGAGTGTCCAATTCTTAGTGATCATTAAATGATTGTTTATTTCACCAGGGTATAAATTACTGTGCCTTCAGGACAAAGCTAATAGAAAAAATGCTAATTAGTACTGGTCAGAGATTTTCCAGTGGAACATTTTTCTGTCAGAAACTCTCCTGATTAGTCAAAGTTGAAATGTTCCAGAAGAACATGTTGATTTTACTGAATCTCCAACACTACATGGTGGGCTGAGGTGGATTGGGAGTAAGGAAAAAGAGAATCCATCAAAACCCCTCTTGATGATCCCTTGCCAATTTATCTGCCTGGCTGCAAGCCTTGTGGCAGCACTAGAGATTGCAGTTTGGGACAATCTGTCATGAGGAAAACATGCTGGTGGATAAGGCCTAAAAATCCTGGTTTCCTGGATGGGAGTGGTAAATACAGAAGCCAGGGACCTTGCCTTGTCTCCCCAGCTCCCTTTCACTGGACACCAGCCTGGGAACATGACCACAAAATGGCGTATCAACATCTCCAAATGAGATATGCAGTCAACTAAATTGGATCTTCTTGGCTTCCAGAAGGAAGACCTCAGTTTTGTTCTGGGATTTCTGCTGGAAGAAAAAGAGGATGCTAGCTGTGGTCATTTGGACTTAGGTTCCCACAGATGCAGCTTCTCCATCCCTGACAGGTAAAATCAACATGCAGTGCTTTTTTTCATCTCACACTTTCCTGTCTGCTGAGAGAGCTGCCTCTGAGGCTGAAGAGATGAGGATCACTGCAGCCTGGTCCCTGTGATGGTTCTAAATTCAGAAACAGACACACAGGCTCCAATTTGCATGTAACTTAGGACACTTGAGGGCTTTATGGCTAGACGGGAACTGAAAAGCCCACAAGCAGTGGGCTTCTGTGGCAGTAATTGGAGGAGTCTGCTGGTATCAGCTCCCACTGGACCTGCACTGCAGACTTGGAGACCACACATGCAGTCAGGAGCATGCTTAGAGGATGCATGCGTTGTTGTGTGATTGCTCCTGGCTCTGATTGTGGCTGCTAACTCCTTCACTGAACTCCTCATGAAACCGTTCTAGCTCTTTGGACTTCCACATTTTCCTCCTGCAAAAAACACCCCCGGAACCGAGCGTGGAGGCAGTGGACATGATCCTTCCCTCAGCTAACACCACCCCTTCGGATCCTAGGTCTCTCAGGACGTGGCTCTAAGGCTGACTTAGGGCAGACTTATGGTTCAGACAGCTGCCTACATTTACTTAAAATATCAGAGAGTTGACAATTTTGAAATTCTCTGCTGGAAATCTCAGGTCTCAACAGGCCAGATTCCCAGCCAGCAGAAACAAGCAGAGGATCCAGGCAGTGTCTTAAACACTGGTTGCAATTTTGTTGAAGGAAAGTTTTGCCTTTGGAAATAAAGTAAAAGAGACAGAGGGTTTCCCTGAAAGTTTTGTTTTCAGTGAAAATATTTGGGTTGTCTCCTAAACTTGAAAACCACAGCTGAAAAAAAAAAAAAAAGGAACTGCTGGTTGCCAAGAAACAAGAAAAAAATCCTACTTTTTTTTTTTTTTTCTTTTTTTCTGGATTTATTTGTTTTCCTGGAAACATCCTCGTGTGAGTGGCTGCAGCAGTTTACACCTGATCAGGATCAGGCCCAGTACTGATAACACTGTCACTTGCTTGATAAAAGTCATATGAATCTGCACAGAGTTCCCCATGGCAGTCACATCTCTCATACATAGCACAGAGCTGCTGTGTGCCTGGAGCAGAGGGCAGGGAGGCAACGGCACAATCCACATGATGTCAAAACAAGTGCCTTTATGTAACACAATATGCTTCAAATGCACCCAACACACCATGGAAACTATGTGAAGGAAGCCAAGAAACCTTTGTACAACAGCACAAACAGAGACAGTCTGAGGGACAGCACACTTGGTTAACAGTGAGGGAGCATTCTGCATAAAACATCCCTTCGGTTTTCTCATCTTGATCATCAAGGGAGAGCTCCAAACACATCATCAAAAGATGAGCCTGGGGCAAAAATTCATACCTGCGGTGGATCCTGCAAAACAGGAGGTGCTGGTTTCACAATGCATAGGAATTTTCTCCAGCGGCCTTCAGTGGTCCAGAGGGAATCACTACACTTTCTTTTCTTCCCTAACCACCACTGAGCCACTTTGCCTCCTTCCTCTCTGATACTCCTGTCTGCTGCTCAAACACCACCCTCTCTCAAATTCTCAACACGCTCAAATTCTGTGAGTCCAGATAATTAAGAAAATAATTCTCAACCTGCACTTGGTGAGAAAAAGTGGAAAGTTCTCTTTGACATGGCTTTTCCTGATCCATTGCTAGCTTAGCCCAACTCTGCCTACAAACCATGTGTTTCTCATAGCCCCTGGTCTTCACCCATCCTACCATCCCCTTGCCTCATACAGCCACCACAAAAGGGCAGTGCATGAGAGGATTGCTTTGTGGTCCTGCTGTTTCCTATGAAAACCAACCCACTGCCTCACAGGTGCCTGGGCCAGGTGCCTTAGCATCTGGAGGCTTAATTTACAAGCAGGAAGCTGGGTATCTCATTTGACCATTCTCTGTTCTGCTTCTTTCCTGTGCAAACCAGAAAGGATGAGACTTTGTTTCCACTGTGTCTCTTTGGATTTAAGGGGCAAATTCCATTACTGGAGAATGGAGGGACTTTGAACAGAGAGGTCTTATTCTCCTGGGTTTCTAAGTAGGGCTATAATGGAGTTAGGAAGAGCAATTTGGTTGGTTGGTTGTTTTTGGTTTTTTTTTCCCACTAGTAAAGCAGGAGGCACATGCAACAACTGCTATGGCAAAAACCCTCACCTGTCCCAGAAAACAAGAGCAAACATGACAGAAGTGTAGCAACACAACAGTTGAAGGTTTCAAAACGTTCACATTCTTATGCTGGATGAAGGGGAGACAGAGACAGAAGGAGTGGAGTTGCACTTTTCCAATCATGGAGAACCACCTAGGAGCAGGCACCAAGGGCAGGTTTTGTTTGGCTATGACTCAGTGTCACTAAAACAGACCTGCCAGTCATTCTGCAGGCAAAGGGGATCTTGGAGCCCTGAATGGTTGAATATTGTGACTTTCAGAAATTTACCTGCTCTATGCTTTGCTTATGGCCTGAACACTCTTTTGTCCTGAATAGACAGGAGACTCTATCTTTTGGTTTCGTTCCCTGCCGTGAGACCATGATCAGATCCACCCAGGCCAGTGGAGCTGCCAGGATAAAAGTGGTGCTTTTTCTGAAGAAAACTTGGCCAGAGAATTTTGCCTAAAGATGTTCGTCATCCTGGGAATCCCAGAGGTCATTTTTAGCTCTCTGGGATTAGGAAGGAGTTTCCCATGCTGTGGGAAGAAGAGCGTGGCTCAGGGACTCCCTTGCTTCTGCAGTCATGTCAGGGTGATGGGATTTTGACAACTTTTTTCTGGAGTGTTTTCGTTTCTGTTCATCAGCTTGTTGGTGTGATAACATTAATCAGCACTTCTGTGGAAACAGTGCTTTTGGAGACAAACATTGTAATCAGGATGAAGAGACACTGATGAGTATTACTAAAATTAAAGAGTCTAAATTCAGCAAAGTTGCTTTTGCTGGGAAAATGTATTTTGATCCATAGCCACCGTTACCCACTAGCTCCACGCTAGCCTGACACAGCCAGGCGTGCTCGTAGCCAGAGGGGGTGGCACCTCTGTGAGAGCCCCAGCAAAGGTGTTCTTCACGCCTCACATCTTCCCAGTGGTACTTTCCTCAGGGTGCCAGTGGTCTCCCTCTTAAGCTGTCATCTGGTCAGACACTTGCAGCGAGCTGCTTTGGCTCCCAGAAGAAAGACACTCCGGAAACAGAAAATCTGGCCCAAGTTTGTGCTGGAAAAACTGGCAGCTGACCCACTGCTTGCTGCAGTGTCCCTCATTCCAGTCCCTGCTACCTGCTGAAGAGTTTCAGGGTTTCTCCCTGGTGTTGTCAACCACATATGGTCCATAGATGTACCAGGACGCTCTGTGACAGTGTCCCACCTGCAGGGTAGGGAGAGAAGTCTTGTGGTGACACCTGAATGCCTTTGAGACAAGAAATGTCTTGTACACATACTCCATTGACCTTGCTATCTGATTTCCTACCACCAGACATGCATGTTATTAACTCCTTAGTGGAAGAAAGGCTTTTCCTAGGGTATCCTGAGCCTTCTTCCATCTCTTCCATCTTCATCTTTGTTGACAAAGGACAAAACTGAAATCCTCTACTAATGCTTTACTTTTTGAAGCTTCAAAGGTCTCCCAGCGGAAGGGGTTGTCTCTTTTTCTTCTGGCAACTCTGTGCATCAGGGCTTCATCCTTCTTGAATGTGTGGAAGCCTCGCTGCAGGCAGAAGATATGGCTATTGGGGCTGGGAAAATTCAGTTCTTTGCAGCCTCCCTGTTGCAATAATACAAACTGGACTAGATAAATATTCAAATCCAGTGATGCAAGAATATAATGTCAGTGTTTGTGTGGCTAGAATTGGGTAATTTTTGCATGAAAGTGACTAAATGTTAAAGAAAAATATCTATTTGCCCATAAACCTGTCAAGGGTAAATAATTTCAGAAGTATTTTGTAGCCTATAAAACTGAAATACAAAGCCTAACAGTATCACTACCCACTGAAAAGCATGAAATGGCTCAGCCTACTAATGCTGGAGACATAAAGCTGCAAGTGCATAGCTCTGGGGCACCACAAGCCCCTGTTCCTACCCCTGCTCAGGAGATGTGAGAGTTGCTTCAGCCTCCATAAGTGGCATCCTGCTTTACCACCTCTCTGGAAAGAATGAGGAAAGCAGTAGAAAAAACAGAATTTCTTACTCCTGAGTATTGCTGCTTGTACTTCACACATTGCTACTTAATATTGTGAATGCAGTTCATCCAACACAGGGCAGATTTAATAGGCAATTAATAGAGCTATTTGATAATTGTTAATAATTTCTTGCCTGTTCTCAGGAGTCTGAAATCAAGCCCCAGGCTGGCAGAGCAGCAGTCATACACAGTACGTCCAATCAATGATTATGCTACTAGGTTTTTTTCCCATCCTCAAGCCTACCTGCCCAAGATGTTTGTGTGACTCTCAGTTGGAGGGCAGAAAGGGCAAGAAGGGAGTTGATTTAGCCTGCTGCATCCTTTTGTCCTTTTAGAAACCTAACCCAGGCGCTTGTGAGTTCATTAAAGGGTGGCCTCTGGGCCATCAGAAGTGAAAAACCTGCCTGGCTCTGGGTGGAGAAGTGATTCCCCCCAGCCAGCATGAACCATGTATTTGTGGATGGGAAGATGTGTTTCAAGAGAGGACATTCCAAGAGCATCTCAGGCATCAGAGGTAGTTCTCATCTTCCTACTACTGCTAATGAGGCATGGCACTGGCCTTCACCATATCAGCACTGCCCCGAACATCTCCACTCTTTTCTCGAGGCATAAGAAAGGAGATGGTATCAGCAGCCAGAAGAAAGAATAAGATATGCTAGGAAATCTTTTTGCCCCATGGGTGTGGGCAAACATGGGTGTGGAAGCCCAGAGAGGCTGTAGCACCCCCATGGTTGGAACCACTCAAACTTCATCTGGACATGGACATGAGCAACCTCATCCAAGCCTGACCACAGTTCCTCCCCACCTCAATTATTCTGTGATTCTCTGTGTTTCCAAGATCCACAGATTTGACAGAGAAGGTTTTCTGGAACTGATGACTGTCACTTACCCACCATCAGGCCCAGAGAAGAGGCACGGAGCCAAGTGTTTCTTTCATGGGAGTAGGCTGGCTCCAGATTTACCCCTGTGACAGACACCCTAATCTTTGCACTGTGTTTTGTCTTCTGCTAGTTTAATATTCAGGATTGGAAGGCAGTGGAGACAGAGATTGATCACTTGATACTTGTGCTGTGATTATTCTGAATTCATTCATTTAAACTATTTTGGAATTTATTTTTCTTGCTTTTGAAGGCTGCCTTTGGATAGTTTAATCACATCACTTCTAGTGACTGCAAAAATAAATATCTGGCAGCTCTAGTTTAACAATGTCTCATCTGTATGGCTGTTTTCTAATGTGTAATAATAAATACAGGCCTGTTAGGAATATATGATCTATCAATTAAAATTTTCAAGGTCTTTGATTAATCTTTGTGAGTGGTGTAAGGAATCATAGAATCACTGTGGCTGGAAAGGACCTCCAGGATCATCAAGCCCAATCCTCCTCCCAACATTTCCCTAACCACTAGACCATAGCCTCAAGTGCTACATCTACTTGTTTTTTGAACCCCTCCAGGGATGATGACTCCACCACCTCCCTGGACAGCCCGTTCCAGTGCCTCACCGCTCTCTCAGGGAAGAAATTCTTCCTAATATCCAAACAAAACTTCCCCTGGTGCAACTTGAGGCCATTTCCTCTCATTCTATCCTCAGTAATCTGGGAGAAGAGACCAACAGCAGCCTCTCTACAACTTCCTTTTAGGTAGCTGTAGAGAGCAATAAGGTCAACTCTCAGTCTCCTCTTCTCCAGACTAAACAACCCCAGTTCCCTCAGCTGGTCTTCATAAGGCATGTTGAAGACATGGGGCAGGTTGTAGCCTGTGATCTTGTGCTGCAAAGATAGGTGCTGATGTAGCACAAAGAGAGGAAATGGGCACATATCTCACTGTATGCAAATCTCCCTGTTCCTACAGGTCAAGGCTGCAGCCTGGAGGTTCATCCAGATGAACTCTAATTCCACTGTCCTGCCCTCCCTTCTTATGTTGTTTCCACTAAAGAAGGTGATGTTGATTAACAAAAGCTCTTTGTAAGTTAGATTTTGGTTTAGAAATGGCCCACCATGCCTCCCAAGAACATTCATTTCTTCAGAACAGTTTTAGATTTTTTTCCCCTCCTAATACTATGCTCTGAAAAAGCCTGGTTTAGCCTGGAAAAACCTGGCTGGCAGAGCTGACATCTTTGCTGATACCCCTGCTCTCTGCTGGCCAAGCAGTTGCAGTTTGATTTTTTTTTCCCTGCTTCTCCACTCCCCACAGTTATCCCTAGTTAACAGTGCTGCTGTGCCACAGCTTCCTTGGTGTCACCTCCTGACTTGGAGGAGATTAAATAGCACAAGCAGCTGAGGATGCGTGGATGTGCACCAAAGAAAGAAAATGGAAGGAATTAGTTTTTATGGTTTGTTAAGTACTTTGACTTACTGAAGCCTATCTAGGAAAGCAGGAGCAGCTGGCTTTTAGATGACTCCAGTCATTTTAAGGCCACATTTTTGCAGAACTTAGTATCCTGTTTTAGTTCTTGATGTTCTGTTGGGTGGAGGCCATTGGCTGCTCTGTGTTGTGTTGTGGCTGGTCCACGTGGACTCCTGGATATGCTGGTGGGTACATGTTGTGTCTCTGGTCCAGGGGGTGCCTTAGTGAGGAATCTAACCACATATACAAAGTGCATGTGATTCCTGAGTCTATCCATTTCCAGCATTTATGTACCTGTACAGTGCAAGGATTGCAGCAGGTCCAGTTCTAGCTCATTGTAACATCTATGTGATGACCATCCATCTCTTTGGGAAAACTCCTGAATCAGTGCCATGTAGGCAGACTGAGTTAGAGTGTAGGTACCAAAAACTCTCCAGTGGTACCCAGAATGTTTATGAGCACAGTCTGTTCCTCCTGGAAACCTGAGTGACAAAGTAGCATGTTTTCTCCTACGGCATTACTTTTGCCAATTCAGTTGTGATATCTTCAGATGTGGATTTAGCAAGACAATTAAAAAATCTGCATGAAACTCTACACTTTTTGGCATGGAATTATTCTTTTAGCTAAACTCTAGCCTTAACTGTAAATGTACTGAGGTCTTCTGGATTAAACTTGTCTTTTCAAACCCATATTGTTATTCTGCGTGGTCTAAGCTCTTAAGGTTGCCAGAAATGTAAGGTTCTGGTTTAAAAGCACCCAAGCAATTTTATGTCTGTGCTTCCAGTGTATCTGGAAGCAGTGACAGATTCTTAATAATTTCAACTCTATTGCAGAGCTAAACTGCAGTGTGATCCTGCTAAAGCTTCCTCTCTGCCTGGAAATGAGTCAGTTGGTGCTATGACAAGCATGGGAGCAGTTGGTGTGCTGTTGGCATCGGCTGGAGTGTCTCTACAGAATGAACATATGTTCTCCAGTGCAACCACTTCATTTGCTGTTCCCTTGTTAACTTTTATGACACGATTTTTTCTTCCCCTTAATTAAGAACTTTGACTTTTTGAAGGGTTTTTAAATTTTCCCTTATCTGTGGGGGTGGGGAAGGGCCAATGCTAGGAGACAGAAGCTTTCATTGATGAACCTAATGAGATTTTTCATGTCCTACCTAAGAAGGAAATTGGAATAAAGACAGAAGTAACTTGAGCAATGTTCTGAAAGATCTTAATGATTGGCAGGTTGTTAAATTGGCATCCCTGCTATTTGGTAAAGAGGGAGGAAAATTAAATGGTGTTACATTAGGCTGGTGAATAAACCTCTAAGGACTGCAGAGTCCTCAGTTTAGTTCAGAAATGTTCTGCAAACTTGATAGTGGCACTGGGTGTTGCAGGGGATCTACGAGGCACATTAATAAGAAATCACAATAAAGAACAGAATTAGTGGGGATATGGCAATAAGAAATGGATTTGTGATGCAGCTAGAAGGAAAGCATATTAATTAATGTTTTAAAAGGTGGAGGAGGAATAAATACATATTTTCTCCATGGAGAGAGCTTGCCTGTGGAAACTCCTGCACATCTTTGAAAGAGATCTAGGAGAATGGGGCCAAGTTTGCTGCAGATACAGAGCAGTTCTGAATGGTCCAAACTGACTGAGGAGCTGCAGAATAATCTTGCAACTAAAATTAACTTTATTTAAGAGCAAAATTATGTCTGTGCGTGGGGAGGAGCCTTCAATATACTTATGTGCTGTTTGTCTCTAAATAATTAAGTACCGTTTACCAAGAGAATCTGAGGATTTGTAAGACATTGTGTATAGCACTCTGCAAACATCAATTCACAGCTCAGCATGATCAAAAAGGCAAAAGGGATGTGAGTAATTATTAGGAAAGATACCCAGAGAAAAACAGACAACATTGTTCTCCTGCTATACAAACCTCACATGTGCCTCAGACTTGCACACAGCATGAAGCTTTGTGCACTCTGCCTGAAAGAATATCAAGGGAGCAATGAAGGAACAGGGAGAGGGGATCTGAGAACCAAGGGTATGGGTGATGCCCTTTGCGAAGAGTTTAAATATGACTGGGAAGAAAACAACTAAAAGGGCTGTGATCAAGTCCTCCATGTTCATGCATAAGAGTGAGAGCAGGGAAACAGTAGATGCTGCTTCTCGTAACTGGAAAACGTTCAAAGATTCTTCAAAAAGCAATATTAAAGCAGACTGAAGGAAGGATCCTCTTGCATAGATCCTTTATTGCATAATGAAGCTGTGAAGCTCCTTTCCAGAAGGTGCTGAACAGGCTAAAAATCTAAATGAGAGAAACTTAAATAACTACAAAACTTCCAGAGTTGATCTGATAAAGATTGTTTAACGTGATAATAGCTACTATGGCCTACACTGTGGGCTAAGATGCTCTCCAAATACTGCAAGGAAGAGGTGTTTGTTGGTGTCTGCCCTGGCATTTGTCCATGACAATGTCCAAACAGAGGTATAGTGACTATGTCTGGCCTGTATACCTGCTGAAAGTATGACTTTTCTCCCTGTGTATTTTCCTTCCTGCCATTGCGTTTTCAGGCTGTTCAGAAAGGAGCTGTGTCCCTACATGAATGTACAGAAATAAGAATGTTGGAAGTCTGTTTTGGTTGAATTTTCCATTTTAATTCCTTCAACAGATAAAGACACCGTAGAATACAAGGAGAGGTGACAGATACTTGCAGTATGTTTGAGACAATAGAGTCTGTTTTGTTCTATGTAATCTCAAGAGCCCAAGTACAAGCTGTCTTGCAGTCAGCGTTTTCCATGTGCTCTGGAATGACTTGGAACAAGAATGTGAAATTTAACTTAACAGTTTTGATGCCTGTCCTCAAAAGTGGTGGGATTTTGGTGGTGTGAAATCCCACCGCGTGTATTTTTTCCCAAGCCTGGTTATCTTCCGGAGTGAAAGTACTTTGCACATTACAAGTTACTCTAGTAGTGATTGCTTTCACTGCTAGAGTGAAAGTGTGAGAATCTCTTTTTATTTCTACCACTTGCTAATCCTGTTTTGGCTGGTGCAGCCCCTACGAAGAGCTCTCTCCATGGGATGTGTTACTCAGAAATGATCCATACTATTGCTGAGATTCAGAAAGTGCTTTGATCTGTTTATGAAGTGCTCCACTTGCAAAGCAAACCCAGTGAGCATTTGCTGGCTGCCAATTTTGTGGAAAGGAGAAGAACTCAGCTCCTATTTTATCACTTTCCCTGATATGGACAGTTTTGACTCTTGCATATTTACTAGTCTCCAACCTGAGCTAAATTCCCGTGGCACAGCATCAGGTGAATGTGTTGGGGATGCCTCCCAGACTGCCCCTGCTCTGTGTGGTAGGTGGCAAGTGAGCCTGGAGTGTGTGCAGAGATAGAATGAGTTACCTGAGTGTTTAAAGAAGAAACTGGGAGAAGGATGGAGCTGGCTGGTGAGCTCATAAATGAATTGCATAGGAGTTGCTGTATCACTCAGGATCCAGTACCAGCTGCTTCAAAAGGAAGGTCAAGTTTGCAACTGTGGACATGAGCATCTTCTCCAGTCTGCAATAAGTCACGTTTGGGGGAGGGCTTTTAAAAGATGAGGACTTGTTTGCCTCTGAGGGAAGCAATCGCTCTTTTAATCCCTTGGATGGGCAGCAGTTGAAATCAGATTGCTTAGTGCTTTCTGCTCTAAGGCTGTTCCTGACCATTTGTGGTTTAAGGAATTTGGTCTCAGTTTCTCCAGGCTACCTGTCATCTTCTGGATGTGTGATTGTATTCACTGGTCTCTGCATTGCTCTCTCAGGGAAGAGTTTAGCTCTGTTTCTGGAACAAGACAGACAGTGGTGGTGGCTTTTCCAAGCTTGACCTGACAATGAGCTGCTCTTTGTAGTGCAGGCATGGCAGTTTAGCAGCTCTGCTACCACCTATAATCAGCTGCCCCATATCCATAGACACCTGCCCCATGTCCATTGTCACCTGCCCCACGCCTGGCCCCCATAAGCAGGGCTTCTAGGAAGACAATGAGCCTGGGGCCCAGGCTGTGGAAGACAATCTCAGGGAGGGTAGAAGATGCATGGATTTGGTTCTCTGAGAAAGAGGAAGACCAGGACTGCTAGAGGAAAGCCAGCTGGTACACTGGCAGGTAGCACATCTTGTTACTGAAGGTGAACATGGGCATTGATGGCAGGGGGAACAGAGTCCTGGCAGATCCCCAGAGAAAGGGAGACTGGTACTGAGCAAGGTGGGGAGACAGATGAGGAAGATAGGCTGGGAAAGGATTGGGAGAGGATTTTGGATGGGAAGCAAAGGAAGGGTCTGTCTTTGAGTTGAAGGCAAGGAAAGAGAGCTGGGAAAAGGGCATATGGGTAGAGGAAGAGACTAGATTACCCCAGCTAGCTTGGAGGGGGCTAGGATGGCTTGAGAGAAGACACTGAACCGAAGTATCACAGCTAGAGGGCAAATAAGAGGAGGCAAACCATGGAGAGGTGAGGGCAGGTGAGCCTGTGACACTTCAAATGTGTTTTTTCTTCCCATAAACCTGAAGGGGAATCCCTTTTTCATTCTCTGGGGCTTAAGCCCTATTATAGCTTCAATTTGATAAAAAGCTAACAGTATCACCTTGGTTAGTAGCAGTGTTGTGAGGTCAGGAACATTTGTGTGATGAAGGACTGTAATGACAGGCTCTAGAGCTGAGTAAAATGAGCAAATTTGCCTTCAAAGTAGGCTTTGTGCTGCGTGAGAAATAACATCTAAAATTATGGGTGACACAGAATGTTGAATTTTAAACTACATGAGAGACCTTCATCTCCCTGGTCTGAAGAAGACAAAAATCCTGTGGACAAAAGAAATGTTTTATTTACAAAAAACCTCAAACTTCATCTAATATGCACAGGAGGTGGCAACTTAGTGTTGTTCCATATGGTTTATTACTTTTACTACCTTTTCCTTATTAGTAACATCCTTGCTTTTCTGACATACATTTCTTATGAGATCTGTCGATTCCTCTTACTCTCACCCGTGAACAGGTCTGGCAGACATTTATGCCCTGTATCAGATGCCAGTCCTCCAGAGCAGAATGAAACTGCAGTTACTACAGCTGGTGTCTAAATCTGCTGATGTTGCATTCCCTTGGCAACAAACTGGTTTACTCAGGGTATACAGAGCAGCCAAGAGCTGAGCTCAGGTAGGGAAATGGACAAGGGAAGACTAAAGATGATGCTGTGTGGCAGGTAGAAAAGTGGCTTTAAATGTGAGCCCAGTCTCCCTGGCACAGCAGAAAGGATTCCTCAGTTCCCCTTTGGAGTTAACATTAAATGTACCCAAGGGCAAAGGCAATTAGTACCAGATGCATTTGGATTTTAGACTATTCTTACACTTTGTTAATGGTCTAGATTCTTTCTAGCACTGAACTGTGAAACCTTTGCAGACATAATTCTAACAGAGTTTCTTTACAGTACAGCAATTACGGTGATTGATATGGACAAATGCAATCTTGAAAGAGCAATAACAAGACCATATAGCTCAATACTAAAGCAAGTGCATTTTGAAAATCAATTTCTGAAATGAGGATTGCAAGAAAAAATTACGAAAGTGTCTCTTTGTGCCTGACTCTCGCTTTTGTCTGGATTTAGTTCTGCAAAACTTTTAGCACTGACCTAAGCCACAATGGTGTGGATTATTACTCTCTCAGAAGGCTGCACTGTGACAGATGTGCTTACCTGCTTGTATCGAAAGGCTGGAGGTTAAAGTATATTTTGCTGCCTATTATCTTTTTAGAGGAAGTGAAAATGTTCTGGAACACACTTGGCAGTATCAAGAGGAAAATGTGAATCCATTTATGGCACCATAGATAAAAACTTCTCACTAAAAATTTCTGTGAGCAAAAGAGTGGAGAAGATACTTTATAGCAAAGCAAACCAGGCAGGTGTAGACTCAGCTGTGGGTCCGACCCAGCAAATGAATTTGCAAACACGTTTTCTGACTATTCTCTTGGCAGCGGAGAAGAAAAATATGTGACTAGTTCTTTGTAAATCTTTGTAGGAAGGGGACCGATCTGTAGTAACTTTCTCATTTATCACCAGCTTTTTTCTAAACTTCAGTACCTCTGAAAGTTTGCTAACCTCAGACTGCTTTTCCTCCAGTGATGAGTTATGTGAGAAGGAATGTGGTATTTTTTACTGATATTTGTGCAAGATGAAATCATCATTACAGACTCGGTGGAAATGTCAAGCTTCTCCTGAAGTTTCTGACAGCTCCTGCTGTACAGGCTGCACTCCCCTCTGCTGGAGGGAAATTTGGTGCTCAGCAGGCAAGGTGCCTTAGGTTGCCACTGGAAGACAAGAAACCATGCTCTATCTTCAGCAAGGGTGGTTTTCCTCCCACCGACTGGTGAAAAGCTCAGGGGGAGGCAGAGGATGCTGCGTCCTGTCCCTGGCAGTGCATGGGTATGATTTAACGACTGTATTTTGCTGGCATGGATTTCTTACTCTTGTCACTGTGAGATTTTTCTTTCTCATATGCTGTATTTAACCTGATGCTTTGTCATGCTGCTGTCTCTGAACAACAAGCATACATCTTTAGTGAGCTAGCTGCAGTATTTCCCAGATCTGCCCCCTTTAGTAACCTTATTACATTTTTGTTTCTGTTACATATTATCCAAAAGCAGGTCGAGGGAGGTGATTCTCCCCCTCTACTCTGCTCTGGTGAGACCCCACCTGGAGTACTGCATCCAGTTCTGGAACCCCCATTGCAAGAGGGATGTGGACCTGCTGGAGCGGGTCCAGAGAAGGGCCACGAGAATGATCCGAGGGCTGGAGCAGCTCTCCTACGAGGACAGACTGAGAGAGTTGGGGCTGTTCAGTCTGGAGAAGAGAAGGCACCGAGGTGACCTTATTGGGGCCTTCCAGTATCTTAGGGGGGCCTACAAGAAAGCTGAGGAGGGACTTTTTAGGATATCGAGTAACGACAGGACTCGCAGGAATGGGGCAAAGCTGGAAGTGGGCAGATTCAGGCTGGATGGGAGGAAGAAGTTCTTCACCATGAGAGTGGTGAGACCCTGGAATGGGTTGGCCAGGGAGGTGGTTGAGGCCCCATCCCTGGGGGGCTTTAAGGCCAGGCTGGATGAGGCTGTGGGCAGCCTGATCTAGTGGGAGGTGTCCCTGCTCATGGCAGAGGGGTTGGAACTGGGGGATCCTTGTGGTCCCTTCCAACCCTGACAGATTCTGATCTGTTTTAGCAGAGGACTTTAGAGCCCTAATGGCTCAACGGTTGGACTTGATGATCTTGGAGGTCCCTTCCAACCTAAAGGATTCTATGATTCTATGATAAATCATGGAAAGAAATTTTCATACAATTTCTGTCTCCTCAGTGCATCTGAATATGTTTGGAGCTGCATTGCTCCAGGATTTTAACTAGCATTAATCAGGGCTAGGCAGAGGCATACCTAAGAAATAGAAGTAGTTATTTTATTTTAAATTATCAAGAAATTCATGCGTACATCAGTGATGCAACACGGGCCACCAAAATTTTCCTTGATTACCAGGTACAGAGCTCGCTGCAGGTCTCACTGACTCCAGCAAGACACACCAGGTAGTTTTGAAGGTGCTAAGCACTGGAGATTTGTCCATTCTTCTGACTGTACTCACTATAACTCTCAGGGAAAAACAAAATCCCACAAAAGAAGACTGCATTAGTTTCTAGTCTTCTGTTGACAGAAGGATCTTTAGCTTGCTGGAAGAAAGAGCAGGTTAGTACCCACTGTCTTCTGATGATGGCACCTCTAGCAGCAAGGACAAGGACTGCTTCACACATGCTGTCTCTCCTGATGCACCCTGGTTTCCAAAAGCATCCATCACAATTGCTAATTTATTATTGACTGTGTCCAGAGGGTTTTTTTTGTGACTACAGCTGATTACTGAATGTTTGAGCATGGCTGAAATTCCTGTGCAGAGACTAATGCTAGAGGAGACAAGACTAAATTGTCTTGACTCATGCTGAAGTTACACTTTCTTTTGATTCAGACCAGAAAGCTCTATCTCTTTCTTGTGGGATAGAAAGGGAAAATCACATTAGGACAGTATACTTGGGGTTTGGCACTGGAGACTGAATCAGGAGAATGAGGCCTTAATAATCAGATTTCTTGCTTTTGTTGGTACAGCTCTAACCATATGATTTATTTTAATGATGGTGTTTTTCATTAATGGGATGTCCAACTCAGCAAAGCAAACTGTGCTGGAATCTGTTGTCCTTCAGTCACGTCTCTGAGTTTGGATGTTGCGAAGTACAGACACTACAAACAGGAAAACAGTGTCTTCTCACCAGAATAATGAGCTGTAGCCTGACATTGAGACTTCCTAGACAATGCAATGCAAAAAAATCTGCAGCACTGAAATAATTTTTAAGGGATTTCTTTAACTCATGTTGGCTTTCTGGTGTTGGAATCTCATCTGACACACATTGAATGATGCTGGAATATTGCCATCACTTTACTGAAAACTGGATTGGACACTTATTTCTTAACATCCACTTCAATAATCTTAAACAGTCTTAGAAACTGAGAAATGAGAGCATTGTGTGACTAATTACAGATGAATCAGCACTTTTTACAGGGCCAGTAAGATGGCTGTGAATTTACAAGAACCCTCTAACTGCCTGTTCTTCTTACTTCACTGTATTAGTGAGGAATCATCCAAGAAATTGCTACATTCAAGCAAAACAAGGGGGAAAAGCAGGAAGAGAGGAAAGCAGTAACCACCTGGCATTTTCAAAACTTAACTGGACAGGTACATGATCCAGTTTGAAGTTTCCTTTCTTTAAGCATAGAGTTGGGCAGGGGACTCTTGAAACTGAGTTACTCAATGATTCTGATAATTTTTCTGAATAACTACTTAAGCTAGGGTTGTAATTTTTTTTTCCCCCCTAAAAACTCCTTCATGGCCTTTGGTTGTCTTGGATAGTGGAAGGAGTGAAGCAGAAGGCCAGGAACTGTCTTAGATAGCCAGGTTCAGCTCAGTTCTAGGCTGGGGAAATAATAAATCTGGATGTGATGCACATAATCCCACTTCTTCAGTGAAAGGGAGTATGGACCTCTGGCCATGATGGACAGTGAAAAATCCATGGTTGGAATGAAAACAGCAGCACTCCTGCTTCCAAGTGATTCACAGATCTTATAAGCAAAGAATATTGCCACCTTAATAGCAAGTGTTGTTCAGCTGTATGGCAGCAGAGTTACATCTGATAATGGAGTTGTCAAAGCTAAATCAAAATTGGTCCCAATAGAGATATAATTCTGGGCTTTCCAACACAGGAGAAGAAATGAACCCCTAAGTATCCACTTACATAAAGTTTGACTTGGACATCAAAAGTCTCCCTTCATAAACATCCTACAAATAGTTCTTAATAGTTTTTAATATCTGTTGGAGGTTACACAGGGAGTCTATAAAATGCCTGAGAGCAGAACTCAGAGGATGTGGGCTGCAAAATGGGCTGCTTTACTATTCTTTCAGCCTTTTCCCTTCTAAACCTTCCCAAAGCCTCCATAGTTCTGAAGACTGTCTATAGGAAAGAAAGGCTGAGCTAAAGCTTAGATATTTGGTGACACTGATATCATCAGGACCTTTAATTAACTTAGCTGCAGGAGGTGTAGGAGCTTGCCAGGACACTGAAGTACCTTTGCTTGTCTAATTTATTTCTTAGCACTTCCAATCTTATTTTTAAGTGGAAAAATGGAAGATTACTGTGTCTATTACAACCTTTTTGGAATTCTTACAGGGGACCAAAATACAGAGGATGTGCTCCAGGGATTAAAAGTAGTGAGCATTCACTGAAGTCAGTGTTGTGCCATCCACATAGTCCACAGGTCTATGCAGAAAGTGGTAAGAGGCCACTTGCATCTCAGGAGAGCATTTGGAGGTAGAGAGTAAAGGCATGAGGGTGCAGCCTGGCTGGATAGATTTCCAGGCCCAAGGATATGTTTACACCTTCTTAACAATCAAGATGTGTAAGTTCATTTTAAGGTAGGATATACCCTGAAAAAATCTTTCCGAGTCTATTCAGGTGCAGGAAAGAGTTCAGATGCCTCTGAAGTGCACCATGCTTTTGAAACAGTTTGAGCCCAGCTGAAACATGAAGTCTGAGGGACTAAAAGGTGGCAGCAGTGCAGTAAAAGGCACTGGCTGAAGTCTGGTCAGCTGCATAAGGTAGAAAATGCTCTGTTTGAGATGTGGAAGTGAAAGATGAACCATGCCTGAGCCCTCAAAGCAATGCAGAGAATGAGAAGGCAGGAACCTCTGAACATCAGAGAACAATTCCTCCTGCCACATCCTTGAACCCTTCACACTTACTCTGTTTCCTCCTTCTCTGAAAACCAACCACTTCTGTTTTCTTGTGTGGCTTCTCTACTCAGGAAGTTCAAGAGAAGTGTCATTTAATGACTAGACTCTGAAGAGAAGTACCCTTAAATGACCAAAGGCACAACTTTTTCAAAACAGTTAGTCTCAAATAAATTCAGATTCCACATCATCTGTGTAAGAATGAGCACTTCTCTAGATTTCCTTGAAATTTGGAGCTTGTCCACTATAAAAGG
Source organism: Merops nubicus (assembly GCF_000691845.1). NCBI lineage: Eukaryota > Metazoa > Chordata > Aves > Coraciiformes > Meropidae > Merops > Merops nubicus. The sequence goes on along the minus strand of NW_008616929.1, from coordinate 83,627 downwards.
AAAAGGACTGAAATTATCGAATAATCAGGATTGTTTATTATCTCCTGCCATTTCAAAGGGCTCCAGGTAGGCTTGTATTGTGGTTTTGTTTATTGGCAATCTTCTTGGGAATACTGCTAGGAATACTTTACCTGGTAAGTAGAACTCTTATCTTTTTATGCTAGTTTGCAGGCCATTGGCACATACCTTTCCCCAGCTCTTAGGTGCACACCACACCATTTCCCAGATGAAGGACCTGGGATGCTTTCCCATCTGCTTTTCCTCTGCTGTCTTCTTCAAGGGGTTCTACTGGGGCTTGCAAACTTAACACAAGGGAGTGCCCTGTCCTCAAATTCCTGTGTTCCCACAGCCAACATCATTCTGTTGAATTTTGCCTAAAATCACTCAAGCAGTTCCCAAAATAAAATCTTGATGAAAGTTTTTCTTATGTAGGAAGCTGCCTGTACCAAGTTAGCTAGAAGAGAGCTTCAGAGGCTGTGCCAAAACATGAAAATGTGTCACCACCTGTAATATCTGCACATCAGACTCAGTATCTGCATTTCAGAAAGGACTAGCACTAGTTCAGTGAGTGGTACGTGTGTGGTGCTTTGGTCCTGAGCCTTTTTCCTCTTATTGCCTTGTAAGGGGTTACTTTGAGGAAGAGAGCAAATTGAATTAATCCTATGAGGAAACTACATTTGGAGTGTTCTTACAGTTATTAAAGCAGAGCCTGTGTTTAACTTTTCTTCAGCACAGTATTAGAGGGAAGTGAATGAATTATTGAATGAACTATCTTCAAAAGTTCCCTGAGGCTTCTATCATCCTGCACTTACCCAAAGCATGATGCCTGCTCTGCTCAGATAATGCATTTACAAAGCTTTTAAAAATATTTAAGGGTGAACTTTGCAGGTTTCCTATTTCCAATTAAAGAAAGCATTGACTTCTTTTAGAAAAGCCTTTAGGAAGCACAAAATCTCACTGTTTAAAATAATTTTGGAAACTAGTTCCCAATTCCCAACAGCCCTCTCTATTCTTTGACCTGATTTCTTTCTATAGTGTCATTTTTAATAAGTCAATTTCTCTTGAATTTGCCATCTCTGACTACCTGATGTTGTTCAGGATGCAGGGTGTACCTAGAGAATCTGTGACTCAGGATGTGCTGGAATTGCTGGTTGCTGGAAGGTATGTGGGGTGCTGAGGAAAGGCATTTTTTGACATGCTTTATAGACTCCCATATCTTCCCCCTTTGTGCCCTGTTCTCGCAGGATGAGCTGTAAGTATTTGAAAGTACAAAATTTGAACTGCTTTGCTAAAAAGGTTGAAAATGGGATCCTGAAAGCTGATCTACAGCAGCTGTCATGCTATCCAATGGGAACTTTTGCCTTAGTGTCCTAGGGTTTTTTGCTGTTCTAATGGGTGGTAGGGGGTGTGACTTACCTGTGCTGCTGTGGAGGCAGCAATGCAAGGAAAAACCTTCTCCTCTACAGTAATGGGCTGCTCAGTGAGCCAGTAACCAGCTCTCCTCTGCTTCTGCAGGAGAAGCAGCTCTTGTCTGCTAAGGAAAACAAGATCCTTTTACAGCAGAGTGAGCAACACTGATACTAGAGCATGTGGAATGAAGCTAAAGGTAAATGTGACTTTTAAGAGGCTCGAAGTTATCCCAGTTCCTAAGGGCAAGTGACTAAATGACTGCATGACTAATAAATAATTTTCAACCTAAATTGAATAATAAATCCCATCACGTAAAATCTAATTTTTTGATCTATATATATTCTGCAGTCACTTCATTTCTTGCTATGGTCCATCAAGTTGCACAGACATCCAATACAAACAGCTAAGAGTCATTTGCCATGATTTAGGGTTTGCATCTGCTGCCCAAGAAGGGAAATTAATTGGAATGGGTGATCACACTGCAGGGAAAGCAGATCTGAGCTGACTGAGACACACAATGACAACCTCTGATTTGTAAAGGGCAGGCTTCAGAGGACTATGGCTTTTGGTTCTTTGAGTGAGCTGCCTAATCCGATTTCCACAGCCTCTGTTTAATAGTTTGCTCCTGGGAACAGAAAAGAAATGGGAAAAGGGTGCTTCATGCACAGGAATTTTTCAGTTCTTTTGGGCACTGTTGTCATTTGATTCCTAAAGGAGTGAATTAATGAGTCCTGAAGGCAAATAGGACCAGAAACATCTATGGGAAATTCTCCAACACCTCTGTTAATTCCGAAAACATTCATGACAGTGTGATGGATGCTCAGCTTTCCTGAGACTCTGGCTTTTCTTGTGAGCACACAAGGTTTGGCAGTCCTGTAGATGCTTGGACGTCAGTCAGCGTCCTTCTAAACTCCTCTGAGACTATTGGCATTGCAGTCACCAAAGAGCCTGAGGTGAAAGTGCAAAAGGGAGGGGTCTCTGTAAGGCAGGTGATAAATTGATTCACTGGTGAGGAAAAAATGGGTCTTGCAATGACATGATGATCATGTTGCATGGGACCAGAAAAGGTGTCTGTACCTTCAGAGACAACAAAAATGTGCTTCAGAGGAAAAAGTTGGAAAGAGGTGCACGGCGTATCATGTGGATGCTTTTGAGTTTGTGAAAAGCCTTACCACATAGGATACTGCTGTCTCACAGAAGGTCATTGAGTAGACACATCTGTAACTGGGTGCTATACTCAAGCAGAAAAACCTGCTGAGGAAGTATAAAACATCACAATTTGTTATAGCCTGGGTGGCATAAGCCATTCAAACTGTGCTCCTCTTGGGGTTCAGAAGGTCGTGGTTTAATATGAAGTCACAACACAACTCGTTCAAAACAAGTCTTAATGTTTTATTACCAATTTTTGGCTCTCCATTTAGCTTGCAGATATTAGACTTCAGCTTTGGATGAAGACTTGATGTGTTTAGCTGAAAACCAGACCTTTTTAGCAAAACACCATTTAACTGAAACCCCAGTTTTTCAGTGCAAATGACTTAATACCTGACTGCGCCTATGTAGGCACTTCTGATGTCCCATTGTACCTGCTTCATTTGTGATCCACAGGTTGCTCAGCAGACTGAAGAGCTTCTGAGTCATTTACATCTAGTTGAGCTTTGCAAAGCCAACCAGAAGTATCCACAGATATCTTGCAAATGAAACACATGGACTCAGTCCAAAGAGGCCAAAGACACTCTGTAAACTCTCTGCCAGCTTTCAGGTAGTGAGGAGTGTTTGAAAGCAAACATTGAATGCAAAATCAGCACTATTGCTCAAGCCATGTGTTTATACTATCTATTCTGGAAGACTTTTGAGTTGTAATTTGAAGGTGTATGGAAGGTAGTGGTAACAGTGAAGCTGGGACAATAAAACCCTCATGGCAAACAGCTCAAAAAGTGCCCATTAATCTGAGCAGTGGTGAGGTAGAGAACATGAATGTGTTCACGAGCCTTCTTGCAACTCCACAAACCAATGGAAAGGAACATCCATACCCCAGGAGGATAAATGAGTGCTGGGGGTGGGGTGGGGTGGAGGAGCTGTTGATAAACCGTGATTCTCCAGGACAATCATCATCTGCATTGACTGGAAAAATGGCTGTGATATGTTGTTGCAAGTCCTCTGTGAGTGGTTTTAAAGCTAGTGTCCTTCAGGAGTTACCAGAGGGTGAGGCACAGCAATGCTGATGTAAAAACAGGCATCAGGCTCCATATATTTTTCCTGTCCAGCATCACTCTTCTCTTAACAGCTCACTTTTCACACTTTTCCCTCCTATTCATCAAGTTCAGGATCTGCTCCTATCCACCTAGACCTGCATCCCTCTGGCTATTGCCCCTCCATCTCTTTCTTTTTATTGGTCTGACTAAGTTCCTGCCAGAGTCTTCTTAGCTTGACCTGTCACAGATATACCATGTTATGTGCAAAATCCTGCCTCTCTTGAAGGCAGATTGTTCTTATCTTTGCCTTAGTGTTATTGGTCTCACCTGAGGGTACGAGCTGTGCTTATCTCTAAGGGTAATTTCCCATTAAGTGGTTGGTGAGACCCAAGAGTGCATTAGTAGTATCAAGTGATAGTTGGGCTATAGGCCTCCATCAGTCCACCCCCATCTCAGGGCTGCAACTTCCTGTTGTAATCATAGAATGGTTTGGGTTGGAAAGCTTGTCTAGTTCCAGCCCCCCTGCCACAGACAAGTCCATCACAAGGAAAGGATAAGCTTTCTGTCTTTGGACAGAAACAGTCAGATGACCTCCTCATAACTACTAGAGTAAGTTTGGAGCCATACATTACAAATGGGATCCTGTGATGACTCGATTTGCTCTTATGGAGAACTTTGCCAGATCTGGCAATGCTAAAGGAAGCAGGAAAATTAACATATCTATGCTGACTGAGACTGTTTTGAATTAACTTTCTATTTGTTTTTATTTCCCTGAGGTAAGGTCACATGAAGGTATTGGAAGATTTCAAGGCAAAGATACTCAACACCTTAAACTTTGAATAAAATAGAATTTTATATATATGAAACCCCAGGCATTCTGGCTAATCTCTAAGCAATAACTAAGGTTTTAAATGCTTTCTCAGAAAGTCTAAAGGATTTAAGTCTGGCAAAATGATGTCAACACACTGTCAGTTGCTCCTTGGTAGGTAATTACAGAGAGCAATAAATGTTTTTGAACTCCTAGATGTTGGCTGCGTCAAGGGGAGAAAGAAAAAGCATTGGAGTTATTACAGATAATCCATCTCCTGATTTGAAAAGATATGAATCTGGCAGGCATGTCAGCTGCCAGGTCACATATTAACACAGTGCATCCAAGCTATAAACTTTGTGCAGATAGCTTGCCTCCACATTGTAAAGCCCAAGTGATTTGGCTAAAGTCATGGCAAGGACTCAGCATTTATGATGTTGAGATCTGTCCTCTTGCAGCTCCTCTGCACCTTGCTTTGCATGGTGAATGGATTGCAAAGCACAGTTGAGAGAGTTGTTTAGAAGAAGACAAAATGGAACTTTTAACTAAAACTCCTGTCTGAATGTAACGACATAGTGCTGTGGTCATAAGTATTCATCTTCAATTAGATGGAACCCAATGCACTCTGTGAAGTGTCATGGAGAAGACAGTGCTCTGCAGAGACTGGCTTTTAATCTGAGAAGTACTCTGGCCACATCTAAGATATATTTTTGCATTATATATGATAATTCCACTTTTTCATAACACATGCAGAAAGTTTAACAAATCTAGTGGAGGGTTTTTTGGCCTTCCTAAACACTATTTTACCATTTTAAGCACAGTTTCTGGTTAGAGGAGCAAGAAAATATAATGTTTTGGTTTGTTTTTTTTTTTTTCCTGTTCACTTGTCTACTTGCAAGCTCACAGATCTTGAATCCATTTGCCAAATTCAATGAGATCTGACCAAAGGGAAGAGATCTCAAAGCTGTCAAATTGTATCACAGTTACCTCCAAGCTGCTGCATTACTTTCTGTGTGCTTAATGAAAATAGGCATTTACATGGATGTAATAGCTCCTTTTGGGCTCATATTTGGTTGAAAAAAGGCCAAGAGCAGTGCTCGCTCCTCCCATGTAATCTGGGTCATCCATCTTATAGAAGCTATTCAAAACATTTTTTTTTCTGAATAATAAGTTTTTCAGTCTTGAAAATTTCTAAACTAGCTTTTGTAATTCACTGCTATTAATCATAGATAGGACTATTCCACCCTGATGATGTGAGAGGGAAGAAAAACCATTATTTGTCTGAATGCTGATTTTCTTCCCTTTCAAGACCTCCATTTGTTGTGTGTACTGTCAGAAGTGTAAGCTCGAGAAAGAGGCACACAAGAAAGAATGGAAAACAATGTTGCCAGGGCAACTTTATCATGATTTCCAAAAATTTTTTTTTCCTGAAGTCTCTGAAAACATTAGTCATTTTTTTCTTTTTTTAAAAAACAAAACAAAACAAAACAAAACAAAACCACATTATTTTAATCTATTAATTTGGAGTTTGCTTTGCCATAGCATGGAAGGCGTGGAGGTAGAAGATAATCTCTCTGGGAGGAGAGCTGATTTGTCAGTGAGGTGTCAGGGCTGAGTTTGCAGTTAGCCAGGACTTCAGCAGCCTGTAAAGAAGGTGCTGAAGCTGTGTGGACTGACACACAGTTACCCCGGAGGTGCTGCTTCATTATTATCCCAGTAAGAGAGGCATTCAGATGCTATGAAATATAATTTAAATGCTGTTCCTTGGAGCTAGCACTGTAAAATAGAGGCTGGTAGAGATAATGTTGTGTCCCTTCAAATAGTGGGAACCCCTGACTGTGTGGCACTAAGCGGGTCTCTGTTAAGGGCATGTGTCATTGACCCCATCCACGGAGAGGTTCCACAAGTTCAGTCATTTGAGATATTATATTATTTTTCTTATAAGACAACAACTCCATGCATTATTTCTATCATCAAACAGAAAGGATGTTGCTGTGAGAACTTCTTGCTGCACTTCATGTAAGGGCAAGGCCACACAGGTACCCAGCTGCTGGTCCTGTATGGGAGCTAGCAGCGAGCTCCTCTGTCACCATGAGCTGGCAAGGGTTGTCCTGTGGCTAAGGGCCATGTGCAGCACGTCCTGGAAGCCACACTGGGCATGCAGCACAGCACAAGCTGTGCCCACCAGGGCCATCTGTGATGAGGATCACTGGCTGCTCAATGTCCAGAGGTTTCCACATCAGGACCGTGACATGTGAATCCCTGTAACGATGGCTGTGGGAACCATTGGTTCTGGGATGGGCCCTTCCTTTGCTGTTGCACTCCAGGGAGACTCTGCAAACCAGAAATGTTAGTTTTTGTGCTGAAAATAGTCCAGAATGTGCCATTCACAGATCTCTTTGCATTCTGGTTTTGCAAAAGAAGCTGTGATACTTTCTGTAAATGCACAGGGAAGGTACCAATTATTCATTTAGAAAATGTTGGCTAGAATAGGATGTTTCGGTTGGAAGGGACCTACAGCAATCATCTAGTCCAACTCCCTGACCAGTTTGGGGCTGGCCAAAAGTTAAAACATGTTATTAAGGTCACTGTCCTCCCAAAAACTTAAACAGTATTTCCAGCATACCTTGCAAGAAGTGTGATTTTTGTTGACTGAAGTTTTTATCTTGGCCTAGCATGGTTAAGTACAGCTAGGAAATAACCATTGTCCCTTCTATGGCTGTGGGATTTTTTTTTTTTAAACATAGGATATTCTAAAGCCAGAAGAAGGAAAACATCTGGGGAGTGGAAAATTGAAATAATACTTTCAGATTTTTTGCTTTGATAGCAAGTAATTTCTTCACTTGGAAAGAAATTAGCTTGCAGGAAGAACATAGGAAAAATTGTTATGACTGAGCAGACACACTTAATCCTGAAAATGCAGAGAAGGCTTGGCATTTATCTGAATTATGTAACCAATCCCTCAGTGGAACTGACAAGATTTTCAGGAGCACGTCAGTTCCCAAATTCCTTGCAAATCCTCATGCTATGTGTAGGGCCACAGAAATTTTCAAAGCTTTTGAAGACGATGCACTTCCCTCGGAAGTGCACTCACTGTCTTTCTGCTCTGACCTGTAGATGTTGACATGCCTCTTCACAACAGGGTTTTGAGAAGTCTGTGGTGATAGAAATCCAGGCTGTCACTGATAAATGTAAATCCTCTGTTACAGTCAGTATATTGCAACAAGAACTGTATTTCTTGTCTCTGTGATTCACTCTACCTTGAATACAAACCTGGTTATTTCCCAAGCCCACTGGAATTGTACAAGTATGGAGCCAAACCAGCTCACAGTAGCAAAAACAACTTTCTCACCTTGCTCAAAAATCTCATCTCCAAAGTGTGGCCATTCGTTTCCTAACAACAGCTAGGCATAGTCAAGAAGAGGTGCTGAAAAGAGGAAAATTTCAATAGTGATGGAGAAAATCCTTAGCCTGAACTGTGTGTATGTGAAAGCACCAGGCACTGAAAGCAACTGAAGACAAGATTGCTGCACAGTTGCTGTGTAGAGTAGTAGCTGGAATTAATTGTGAAATGAAAGGCAGAATAGGTCACAAATTGATATTTCAGTTGGAAGGGACCTACAACCATCATCTAGTCCAACTGCCTGACCAGTTCAGGGCTGATCAAAATTAAAGGATGTTATTAAGTCCAAATGCTTCTTAAACACTGACAGATGTGATGCATTGATCACGTCTCTAGGTCTGCTGCAGTGTGTGATTACCCTCTCAGTAAAGAAATGCTTCTAATTTCCAGCCTGAATCTCCCCTGATGTCTCTTTGAACCATTCCTACATGTCCTATCACTGGATACCAGGGAGAAGAGATGGGCACATTCCACTCCTCTTCCCCTTCTCAGGAGGCTGAGAGAAAAATGGGATTGCCCTTCAGACTCCTCCAAACTAAACAAACACCAAGTCCATAGTTGCTCCTTATAGGACATTCTTTCCAGCTCTGTCACCAGCTTTGTTGCTCTCCTCTGGACACATCTGAGTACCTTAACATCTTTCTTAAACTGTGGGGCCCAGAACTGCACACAGGACTCAAGGTGAGGCTGCAGCAGTGCTGACCCCAACCTTTCATTTCCTGATATATACTTGTGTCCAGTGTTACTCCATCCTAAGGGCAGAATCTGGCATTTACACTTGCCAAGTTTCATCCCATTAATCACTGCCCAATGCTCCAACCTGTCCAGAAGCTCTGTGCTCCCAGAAGCAGTGTAAATGTTTCACTAGCATTGCTGCCCTCAGGCAATGCTATGCCAATCCTTGGCTTACCTACTGCAGTCTTGTTGGTATCCCCTTCCACCATCAAGTCAAGTTTAAATCTCTCTCAATCAGGCCTGCCAGCTTAAGCTCAAAGATATGTTTTCCTCACTGGGACAGGTGGATCTTGTCATGTCCCAGAACACCTTGTATCTCAAAGGCTCCTTCCATGTTTTACAACCCCAAAATTTTGGCAAATGGACCAGTCCTGGAGCAAGGTATTGATATTGTGGGCTCACCTGTTTCTTCCAAAGTCTGCCCTCATTACTGGGAAGATTGAGGAAAACGCTACCTGTGGTCCTGGATTTTTTACCATTCTGAAATCTCTTTTGATAGACCTCAGACTTTTTATTACAGCACATGACAAAGCAGG
>NW_008616929.1:73852-74528 GCF_000691845.1 Merops nubicus | reverse complement strand
CAGGAATGGATAGTAATCTGAAGGTTGTACTTCAGCCTTGTGGTGACATCCTTAATTCAGGCCCCAGGGATGCAGCAAATGTCCCTGAAAAGAGGGTCTGGTCTGCAAATGGGCAACTTGCCCTTGTTTCTTCTTGTTGCTGGTGTTAATGCAGATTTTGTTACAAGGGATTGATCTCTCTGACCTTGGCAAGACTGCTTGTACAGGTTCTTCCTCTAACTCATTATGTGCTTCATCTACTGTATCCAAGTCCTCATGCCTGCCTGAAGTGCTGGGATTAAACTCCCAGCCTTGAATGAGGATTGGCATGTAGATGATATCCACAACCAGGCAATAAAGACCCTCCTGATTGATTTTCACCCAGGGTCTGGCCAGCCTTAGATGGGAATTGATTAGGAGATCACCACCAGGTGCCTCTGCCTTCCATATTAACTTGGAGGTGGGGTAAAAAGCCACCTCTATAAGAGCTGACTCTGCTGGTGGTGTCTGGTTATATTGTGTGTGTTCTGTGTGAGAGTTCTGGCTAGTGGAAAGGCTTTGTGGCAAGTGGAGTTCCCAGGATGACAGAGCCAAAGCATGGAGCTGTCTCTGTGTCCCTACTACATAACTGGGCTTATGGCCTGGCTGCTGCCATGGGGTGCATCCTTGGCTGGCGCATTGCCTTTCTCCTTGCCCC